>NW_024038247.1:0-50000 GCF_016077235.1 Cyprinodon tularosa
AGCGTCAGTGGCCCGTCCTTTGGGAAAGTTCTTTATACTGGAAACTCTTTGAAATGCAGAGAAATACCTGCCTGTCGAGAGTTACCTCCCTTCTCGCAAACTGATGAAGAAATGGATTTAAATATAAATGAAAAGGGAAATTTTAAACATATTCTCAATGTCTTCATATTTCTTATGCATGAATGCCCTAAAATTGAGAGTTTTGGTAGACAGATAAAAGCTGAGAAATACCTGTCTGCCGTAACAACCACGCTCCCATTGGTTTATTTACAGCCGTAAGCTAGAAAATAACACTGGTTAAACATTTACCAATATAGACATGTTATACATCCTTAGAAAGCTTCGATTTTCCACAATGCAACCACCAAGTTCATTTTATGGACACCATGAGCACCAAAGTACAATTGATGAAGATATAGTAGCTTGTTAAAACAGAATTTCTAGAATAAAGCTCAGACTTCCTACCTTTGAAGTGATCCTGAGGCCGTATTATAAATCCAATCTTTATATTGTTTATATTCTATTTGTCCATAAGGGTCTATGCATTAAAGGTAATCCAGCATATTTATAATAAAAATATTCCATGATGAGAAAATCATCACATAAATTAGTTTTTTACCTCCAGAGATGTTCGATACCCATAGCTAATGCTAACCGTCTTGCTAATTACCTTAGCCTCGACAAAAGGCTTTCTTTACCGTTTAGGTTTGTAATAATTATTTTTTCTCATTGATGCTCCAGTTTAAACAAAAGATTAAACAAATAGCTCAAAAAAGGCAACAAACGAGCGTAGGAGTACTTCTTCGTGCTTCCGCGTAATGGATAACCGCTAGCTAAACAGCGTATGAGTTACGCTTGGAGCCTACGTAAATAACATCATGGCGGCACGTACGCAAAATGTTTGATTGACAAAGAAGTAGCCAATCCACTTTCGACAGTAAGCAAAGTGGATTTGCTAATGTATTGTAGGCCCCACCACGGCCAGAGATTATGGATTAATTTCTTTGGGGGGGGGATACCATAAATGCAAGAATGTCATCCATCAATTAATTCATTTTAGAAGAATCTTGAAACTCAATGTCTGATTAAAATCTTCTTTAATACCTTTAAGTTGGACTTTTGTCAGACAGAAGAAGTTGTGGTCAATATTTAGTTTTAATATAGAAAGTTTTGTTGCCCAGTTTCTGTATGAGCTGGGTTGCAGTACACATGCACTTGAGGATTTTCAAACATTTATTCTTCAGGTCTGAGCTCAAACAGAAAGAAGATGAACTAGAATCAGTTAATAAAAGGTATTGTTGACACAAGAAGATAACATACTGTTACTGGTGATTCTGTGCTGTGAAGAACATGATCTGTTTTATCTTAAACTCAGACTGACTGAGACAAAAGCTTCTAATGAAAGTGAGATCCAGAAAATCAGGTTAGTGTTGCTCAGAGTCTGCATTCACATTAATGACTTATAACTTCAAACATCAATTCCACTTCCTAAAGCTTTTTATGGATTTCAATGAGGATGGCAATTAATTCTAGTGTTTCTCAGAAAATGTAGAAATGGTTTATTTTCTCCACTACAGGTCTGCTTTAGAAGAAAAACAAGGAGAAGTAAAATCAGCCAATCAAAGGTAATGCTAACAGGCTAAAAGAAAACAAGATAGTTTAAACTTTTTGAATTCTTATTTTCTAAACTGATGTAATTGTTGATATGTTGCTAGAAAACCTTAGAAAGGCACAACATGGCATAATGTTCCTGCAGCATTTCTGTTGTGAGGAGTTGCTATTTGTTGTATCTGACCACAGACTGTGGTCAGAGACAACAAATGATCATTATCTTTACCAGTTATTGTAATACTACAGCAGAGATGGGAAGTAATGAAGTACAAATACTTTGTTACTGTACTCAAGTAGATTTTTCTGATATTTTTACTTTACTTTACTACTTATTTTTATGGCGACTTTTTACTTCTACTCCTTACATTTTTACACAAATATCTGTACTTTCTACTCCTTACATTTAAAAAAATTGGCTCGTTACTTTAGTTTTCAGTCATTTCAATGGAGTTACTGTTATTATTTTTCACGTCATCAATACCAAATTTAATCTAATTGGATGGGATTCTACGTTGCATTTGACGCACCACTACAAGATGAATCGACAGATTCGGCGGTATTCATTCGAGGCAAATCATTGCAGCTTGGTGGCGGTGGTGTTAGCATAGTAGCATGGACGACGAGATGATTGAAAATGAACACAACGGAGATCTAGTCCTATTGGCAGACATCCATTTAAAATGTAGGCAACGGCATGAAAAAAGTGGTTTCTACTTTTACTTTTATACTTTAAGTAAATTTACAAGCCTGTACTTTGTTACTTTTACTTGAGTAAAGAAGCTTAAAGGAATAGTACACCCAAAACATGATTAGCCTTCATTTTCTACTCACCCCCATGCTGAACAAAACTCTGGAGTACTTTTTTGATATCTCAAATGCATCTGGAGATCTGGGAGGCTTCTTGCTGTCTGCTGACATTCAAATAATGGAGGTCTATGGCGCCCGAGACAGAAAGGTCCATAAAAGTCCACAAAAACGTGTCAATATTCCTCCATACTGCTCGTCCAATGTAATCCAAGTGTCCTGAGTGGGTAGCATCCAGAATTTACTCGAAACGAAGTCATTTAGAATGTTTTTAGAGCCTAAACAGTAGTGTATAGGATTTCCTAATAGCGCCCCCATGCGCGCTCACGATTCTACGGAAGCCGGCAGACCAAACCGGAAGTCAGCGTCAGCGCATTCAGCTCGGCAAAGAACTCATGCTCTTCCTCAACACTGAAGTCCTCAGACATTTTTCTTTCGTTGTTTCTTTCTTTGCACAGGTAAACAGCACATTTCTTCTTCTACGCTTGCATTACTGGCAGAGCAGACGCTGACTTCCGGTTTGGTCTGCCGGCTTCCGTAGAATCGTGAGCGCGCATGGGGGCGCTATTAGGAAATCCTATACACTACTGTTTATGCTCTAAAAACGTTCTAAATGACTTCGTTTCGAGTAAATTCTGGATGCTACCCACTCAGGACACTTGGATTACATTGGACGAGCAGTATGGAGGAATATTGACACGTTTTTGTGGACTTTTGTGGACCTTTCTGTCTCGGGCACCATAGACCTCCATTATTTGAATGTCAGCAGACAGCAAGAAGCCTCCCAGATCTCCAGATGCATTTGAGATATCAAAAAAGTACTCCAGAGTTTTGTTCAGCATGGGGGTGAGTAGAAAATGAAGGCTAATCATGTTTTGGGTGTACTATTCCTTTAATCAGTACTTCCACTTTTACCAGAGTATTTTTTAACACAAGTATCTGTACTTTTACTCAAGTACGGAAAGTGAGTACTTTTGCCATCTCTGCACTACAGAGTCTCAGTTCACTCATCACTTCTGAGATTTGACTCCAAATGTGTCGTATTAAAGGCTTTTATTCTGATGTCTTCACCACAGAATGATAGAAACAAAGACTTCTCTTGAAAAAGAGCTCCATCAAGTGAAGTAAGTGTTTCTCAGAGTTGACTTTTAAATGATTCAATCACATTGATATTTACTGAAATGTGGAGGAGGGCTTGGAGTACCTCTATAATTCTGGCATCCAGGGATCCGGGTTTAACTTCACAGAAGATCATTAAATGCATGAAAGAGGATACTGTGGTGGAAGATATGTCCAACGGCTATTTGTGTATTTTGGAACTGTGCGCATGCGTCAGTGGCCCGTCCTTTGGGAAAGTTCTTTATACTGGAAACTCTTTGAAATGCAGAGAAATACCTGCCTGTCGAGAGTTACCTCCCTTCTCGCAAACTGATGAGGAAATGGATTTAAATATAAATGAAAAGGGAAATTTTAAACATATTCTCAAAGTCTTCATATTTCTTATGCATGGATGCCCTAAAATTGAGAGTTTTGGTAGACAGATAAAAGCTGAGAAATACCTGTCTGCCGTAACAACCACGCTCCCATTGGTTTATTTACAGCCGTATGCTAGAAAATAACCCTGGTTAAACATTTACCAATATAGACATGTTATACATCCTTAGAAAGCTTCAATTTTCCACAATTCAACCACCAAGTTCATTTTATGGACACCATGAGCACCAAAGCACAATTGATGAAGATATAGTAGCTTGTTAAAACAGAATTTCTAGAATAAAGCTCAGACTTCCTACCTTTGAAGCGATCCTGAGGCCGTATTATAAATCCAATCTTTATATTGTTTATATTCTATTTGTCCATAAGGGTCTATGCATTAAAGGTAATCCAGCATATTTATAATAAAAATATTCCATGATGAGAAAATCATCACATAAATTAGTTTTTTACCTCCAGAGATGTTCGATACCCATAGCTAATGCTAACCGTCTTGCTAATTACCTTAGCCTCGACAAAAGGCTTTCTTTACCGTTTAGGTTTGTAATAATTATTTTTTCTCATTGATGCTCCAGTTTAAACAAAAGATTAAACAAATAGCTCAAAAAAGGCAACAAACGAGCGTAGGAGTACTTCTTCATGCTTCCGCGTAATGGAGGACCGCTAGCTAAACAGCGTATGAGTTACGCTTGGAGCCTACGTAAATAACATCATGGCGGCACGTACGCAAAATGTTTGATTGACAAAGAAGTAGCCAATCCACTTTCGACAGTAAGCAAAGTGGATTTGCTAATGTATTGTAGGCCCCACCACGGCCAGAGATTATGGATTAATTTCTTTGGGGGGGGGGGGGATACCATAAATGCAAGAATGTCATCCATCAATTAATTCATTTTAGAAGAATCTTGAAACTCAATGTCTGATTAAAATCCTCTTTAATACCTTTAAGTTGGACTTTTGTCAGACAGAAGAAGTTGTGGTCAATATTTAGTTTTAATATAGAAAGTTTTGTTGCCCAGTTTCTGTATGAGCTGGGTTGCAGTACACATGCACTTGAGGATTTTCAAACATTTATTCTTCAGGTCTGAGCTCAAACAGAAAGAAGATGAACTAGAATCAGTTAATAAAAGGTATTGTTCACACAAGAAGATAACATACTGTTACTGGTGATTCTGTGCTGTGAAGAACATGATCTGTTTTATCTTAAACTCAGACTGACTGAGACAAAAGCTTCTAATGAAAGTGAGATCCAGAAAATCAGGTTAGTGTTGCTCAGAGTCTGCATTCACATTAATGACTTATAACTTCAAACATCAATTCCACTTCCTAAAGCTTTTTATGGATTTCAATGAGGATGGCAATTAATTCTAGTGTTTCTCAGAAAATGTAGAAATGGTTTATTTTCTCCACTACAGGTCTGCTTTAGAAGAAAAACAAGGAGAAGTAAAATCAGCCAATCAAAGGTAATGCTAACAGGCTAAAAGAAAACAAGATAGTTTAAACTTTTTGAATTCTTATTTTCTAAACTGATGTAATTGTTGATATGTTGCTAGAAAACCTTAGAAAGGCACAACATGGCATAATGTTCCTGCAGCATTTCTGTTGTGAGGAGTTGCTATTTGTTGTATCTGACCACAGACTGTGGTCAGATACAACAAATGATCATTATCTTTACCAGTTATTGTAACACTACAGAGTCTCAGTTCACTCATCACTTCTGAGATTTGACTCCAAATGTGTCGTATTAAAGGCTTTTATTCTGATGTCTTCACCACAGAATGATAGAAACAAAGACTTCTCTTGAAAAAGAGCTCCATCAAGTGAAGTAAGTGTTTCTCAGAGTTGACTTTGAAATGATTCAATCACATTGATATTTACTGAAATGTGGAGGAGGGCTTGGAGTACCTCTATAATTCTGGCATCCAGGGATCCGGGTTTAACTTCACAGAAGATCATTAAATGCATGAAAGAGGATACTGTGGTGGAAGATATGTCCAACGGCTATTTGTGTATTTTGGAACTGTGCGCATGCGTCAGTGGCCCGTCCTTTGGGAAAGTTCTTTATACTGGAAACTCTTTGAAATGCCAAGAAATACCTGCCTGTCGAGAGTTACCTCCCTTCTCGCAAACTGATGAGGAAATGAATTTAAATATAAATGAAAAGGGAAATTTTAAACATATTCTCAATGTCTTCATATTTCTTATGCATGGATGCCCTAAAATTGAGAGTTTTGGTAGACAGATAAAAGCTGAGAAATACCTGTCTGCCGTAACAACCACGCTCCCATTGGTTTATTTACAGCCGTAAGCTAGAAAATAACACTGGTTAAACATTTACCAATATAGACATGTTATACATCATTAGAAAGCTTCGATTTTCCACAATTCAACCACCAAGTTCATTTTATGGACACCATGAGCACCAAAGCACAATTGATGAAGATATAGTAGCTTGTTAAAACAGAATTTCTAGAATAAAGCCCAGACTTCCTACCTTTGAAGCGATCCTGAGGCCGTATTATAAATCCAATCTTTATATTGTTTATATTCTATTTGTCCGTAAGGGTCTATGCATTAAAGGTAATCCAGCATATTTATAATAAAAATATTCCATGATGAGAAAATCATCACATAAATTAGTTTTTTACCTTCAGAGATGTTCGATACCCATAGCTAATGCTAACCGTCTTGCTAATTACCTTAGCCTCGACAAAAGGCTTTCTTTACCGTTTAGGTTTGTAATAATTATTTTTTCTCATTGATGCTCCAGTTTAAACAAAAGATTAAACAAATAGCTCAAAAAAGGCAACAAACGAGCATAGGAGTACTTCTTCATGCTTCCGCGTAATGGATAACCGCTAGCTAAACAGCGTATGAGTTACGCTTGGAGCCTACGTAAATAACATCATGGCGGCACGTACGCAAAATGTTTGATTGACAAAGAAGTAGCCAATCCACTTTCGACAGTAAGCAAAGTGGATTTGCTAATGTATTGTAGGCCCCACCACGGCCAGAGATTATGGATTAATTTCTTTGGGGGGGGGGGATACCATAAATGCAAGAATGTCATCCATCAATTAATTCATTTTAGAAGAATCTTGAAACTCAATGTCTGATTAAAATCCTCTTTAATACCTTTAAGTTGGACTTTTGTCAGACAGAAGAAGTTGTGGTCAATATTTAGTTTTAATATAGAAAGTTTTGTTGCCCAGTTTCTGTATGAGCTGGGTTGCAGTACACATGCACTTGAGGATTTTCAAACATTTATTCTTCAGGTCTGAGCTCAAACAGAAAGAAGATGAACTAGAATCAGTTAATAAAAGGTATTGTTGACACAAGAAGATAACATACTGTTACTGGTGATTCTGTGCTGTGAAGAACATGATCTGTTTTATCTTAAACTCAGACTGACTGAGACAAAAGCTTCTAATGAAAGTGAGATCCAGAAAATCAGGTTAGTGTTGCTCAGAGTCTGCATTCACATTAATGACTTATAACTTCAAACATCAATTCCACTTCCTAAAGCTTTTTATGGATTTCAATGAGGATGGCAATTAATTCTAGTGTTTCTCAGAAAATGTAGAAATGGTTTATTTTCTCCACTACAGGTCTGCTTTAGAAGAAAAACAAGGAGAAGTAAAATCAGCCAATCAAAGGTAATGCTAACAGGCTAAAAGAAAACAAGATAGTTTAAACTTTTTGAATTCTTATTTTCTAAACTGATGTAATTGTTGATATGTTGCTAGAAAACCTTAGAAAGGCACAACATGGTATAATGTTCTGTCGTGGAATGTCCTCCCAACGACTTAAAATTTTATGCTAAGTCTTGTAAAAATTCAAAGTTCTCAAAAAGCAGTTGAAAAGTCTTCAATCAATGATCAAAAAACAGGCAGAGGCAGCTGGGTCCAGGTCCAGAGTGGTTTATTGCAAAACACAGGTCAACCACCCGAGATGCATACCGGTAAACATCTGAAGTAACATACAGAGACAGTCCCGCTTATATTCACTCCTGGGGCTTGGGGCTCCTCCCCCAAGCTCCTCCTATTTTGCATAATCTTAGGTACTATTTTCCACAGGTATTTCCAATTTCTTTTATCTTACCGGTGGAAAACCCACCTCCAAACCATTTTTTTAATATATTTTAATTAAAGCCTTTCTCTGATCTATCAAAGCCTTTTCTTTACAGGTCATGGTGACATATATTGCAGTTAAATCAAAAACTCATTATAACCTTGATCATCAATATGTCAAAACAACGTTTTATCCAGTGTGACTTATGTTTCATAACATTTCATTAAATCATTAAGCATAACTTTTAATGCTCAAAATTTCATTAAAACACAGCGTGGTATGACTTTGTTGTATTACTTTGATATGACAACACAATATATCATACTATAGTTCAGCTTCGCGGTGCAACCTTGATATGTCAAAATAATACATTCTTAATGTGTATGACTTCTTCATCAAAAGGCCTCATCTTTGCAACCTTACAGCATTAAAGCTTTGGATCCAGTCCAATACCTCTGTCCCTCTTCCACTACCTGTCTTTTCCTCTCCTGATCTTATCTTCAAACTTCAAAGCGCAGTGCCAGCAGATGGCCTTGCACACATTGCTCTATTTTTATCCATGTTGGAGCACACACTTTGGGCTCTTTGGCCTTTATAACATAAATTTATTTATTGTGAAACATTTATCCACTATATTCTATTCATTGGTGCAGCATTAATTCACTACAGCTCCTGCAGCATTTCTGTTGTGAAGAGTTGCTATTTGTTGTATCTTATATCTTTCTGACTGAGATGAAAGCAACCCAGAAACATTACATCCAGAAGATTACGTATTTCTCTCTAGTTTCTAATACATGAGACAGTGACTAAAGTCAATTGCTTTGTCATGGACTGTGGAAAAATTGGTTATGTTTACAGCACAGCATCAACTCTCTTTTGAGTTCATATAAATATTAAATATGCTTCTTATGTTTCCCTTGTTTCAAAATTTTATGATGTGAAAAGATGTTATCAGTACTTAAATAAATGTAATCAAACTCAGAGATTTAAACACTCCAAAAAGTTTATATGACTTAAGGGAATAATTTTTACTCCATAGAAAAAAAAATGAGTCAGTTTCCATTGCAAAGGTGGAAAGAAGGGAGCAGAAATCAAAGGAGCAGATTGGGCCATTTACTAGTGAGATTTTTGACAGTAAAATTTTGAAAATAGATGCAAGAGCCTTGTGTAAGCCTGACACAGGTGGAAATGTCCAGGTAAAGCCTACCTGCCTGGTTCAAGGCCTCCAGGCTTTGTGCCTGAGATTCAGTATTATTTCAAAGTTTAGCTTGTCATTCAAAAATACCTGAAAATACTAGAACCATGTCATTTCAATAAATCATAGTGCACTAGAGTTCCCAACAAAGTACATTATAAATACATCTGAACTGCATGAATTACTAATGTAACAAAAACGTTTAACAATATTAGTATTGTACTTCAAAAATAAATGGTTCATTATTGAATTATTATTATTAATTTTTAATACCAGGAAGTAAAGCAATATGTAAGAGGAAAATAACTTTAAAAGTAAATAAATATGTTGGAGAGAATTAATGTTCTCAGTGACAGCAAAAACAGATTTTTTTTTTTTTTTTTTTTTTTTTTTTACATCGGTCCCTTGATTTTCCGTTATTCCATCATGTTCTACTCTCCCATATGAGTTTAGTGTCATTTGGAGCCGTTCTGAAGATATTCCGTTAGGTTATATCCAGTAACGTCTTCCTATGAGCAACGACTTGAAGGCACAAACTAAACTGTTCATCATTTATTCTTTATGGTACGCCAGCATTCAGAACATGGAGGCCAATCACTGTCCCCCAGACATCCACCGTTAGATTTTTTATATTCATATTTTTTTAAAATAAAGCGGAGTGTGAATGACATCATCCACGCACCGGACTGGAGTTGTGACGGGCAGCCCGGGCCACAGGCGGCTACGCTCTACCCCTTCTATTGATTCTAGCTAATCTGAATCGTTCATCTGGAGAGCGAGATCATCTGTGGTAGCAGCACTAGACATCTTCCAGGCATGTGAGGAAAACTAGCAGCAGTTCAGCCGACAGGATGAATGAATGGTAGCCGGCGCACGCGGATGACATCATACACGCGTCACTTTGTTTATGAAAATGAACAGATTCCATTCTTTTTTTTTGTTTGTTTTGCCGTGGAGAACAATTAGAGCTGCTGGAAGATATCTGAATAATGCTCTGTATATCGTTATGGTAACTGTAGTTAGGATTAACTCTGTTAGGAACATAAGGAACAATCAGATCTCTGATATCAGATGGAGCTTGGCCATTTAAGGCTTTATATGTGAGAAGGAGGATTTTAAATTATATTCTGGATTTAAGAGGGAGAGGTATAAAGGAATCAAAATATCCCACTACAGGGTTGAATCTAACATAGTAAAAAGAGAGCGTATAGTTTGGATTTTTCATGCCCAAGGTGGGACAAAATATTTTCTAAGAAGTAAGATTTGTCCCTCAGTATCACATTTATTGCCAAGTAGGTTTGAACTTACAAGGAATTTTACTTGCTGTTGATTGTGCAGACAATTTTGATATATATACACAGAATAAGGAATCTATATGTATATACAATATAAAACATACAATATATTATATACAATGTATAATCTATAGCCATATACTGTTTTTTTTTAACAGTGTCCTGTCTGGCAATATGGCAATAAGAATAATTGTCTTGATGCTAAAAAGAGCCCAACAGATTTTACTTTCACAGGTGGAGCAGTACGGCTATCGCCATAGAGTTACGCTCGATTTATACATATTAATAGCTTTATTATAAATCTTGCTTCATCACCTTCAGAGAGATGTAAAAAGAACAGCTCAACCAACGGATATAGTATAAGAGAAACAATACAGCAACACCTTGATACTATCGCCCGAAGTATAAGTAGTATTATTTAGTCAGACATGTACTCTGTGTTACCTGAAGATATGAATGTGGGCTTTCTGTATGGAAGTGAATCTCTGAGTACCTGGAACCAAGCACCTGTAGTTATTTGTGAGATTGCACTTGTGCATGTAAAGTTTATCCAAAGGAAAAATGCTCAAAAGTGGTTGTAAAGAGCTGAAGACGTGCCCCTCCAGAGCACTGAGGCGAGCGCCAGGGGACCCAAAGCCCAAGACACCCAGAGGGACCCCAAGAACAGAGGGACCCCAAGAGCAAAGGCGCCCAGGAGGGGCCAACCAAGGAAATCCACACTACCAAGGGAGGAGGAGAGACGACCCTCAGGAAGTCCCTAAGCCACCATAATGCCAGAGCCCCCGGGAGCGAGGCGCAGAGGCACGCTGGCGAGAGGCGCGTGTTGGAGATGACCTCGCTAAGGCCAGCTATGCTGGAGTGGCCCACACGCGCAGCGTGCTGGAAGGAGGATCCAGCGCTGGGGTGGACCATGCCCTCCATTGTGCCTGCCAAGGGCGCATCTTTTAACAGATTGACCCATTGACTCTGCTGCTCTTGATTGCCTGCATTCTTATCTTTCTTCTTTTATCTTTTTCCTTTTAACTTACTTTTTATCTTTTTTTTTTATCTGAATTTTATTGATTAAAGTTTTTGAGGCTCTGCTCACAATCACCGCAGTCTCTTTTGTTTTGTGGTTTTTGGATGATCACACATTCATGTAAATGATGATAAATATTTTTTCTCCATTTAAAGACTGCAGGAAGCACCAGCTTTGAGATCCAGCCCTCAGCATTGTAAATCAGAAGGATGTGAACATAAACAAAGGTGTTTTTTATTTTTATTTTCATTAATCCTAAAAACACCATGAATAACCAGTGATCAGAAAACTATTTATTTTAATATCTTGTGTGTTTTGTTTTTTTTAACACAGTTTGACTGAGATGGACAAGTTTTACAAAAAGCAGCTCTATAAGGCTCGGTAAGAAATATGTTTATGTTGCCATTTTGTTACAAGCTAGTTACGAGCTATACCTAACCTAATGATTTGCTAATATTAGATTAGTGTTTGATCATAATAGAATGTATGTGATGTTCCTCTAAGCTTTATTTTTTTCCTCCACAGATCTGCTGCAGAACAAAAAGAAAAAGAATTGAAATCAGTTAAAGACAGGTACTGAACAGAGAGCTGGTAAAGTATATTTATTGAACTGCAGCATAAATAATCAGACTGTAACTGTTTGACAGACTGGCAGCACAGGTGGCCATTTCCCTTAAAACAGGAAACACTGAGAGCATGAACAACCCGGTCAGTAAAACCAGACTGACTGAGATGTACGACAACCTGAGGCTGCTGCAGTGGCCGAACATCAAAGATCGGCTGAAGTCCAGGAAGATCGGGCCAAAGGAGGCCAAAGATCTGATCCAGGTGGAGTAAAGCTGCTGTCAGGAAGTTCACCTGCCTGACTTTATAACACTGAGTGTCTCATGGGACGGATAATATACTGACCTCTGTAGAGAACCTTTGGAGATGCAGCAGAAGAAATGAAGAGAAGGAAGCAGCAGATAGAGGAGGTGTTCCAGGAGACCAGGTCCAGCAGTGGACCGACTCCTCAGAAGGTACCGGACTCTAGAGCAGATTCATTAAACAGCTGGAGGAGATGTGTGAGCAGCATGGTTCATGTGTTCCAGGTCAAAGAGTACAGACAGCTAACAGTTCAGAGCCTGCAGATGGCGCTGTTCCACACCAGCAAAGAAGATCTTTTTAAGGTTTGTTTGCTGATGATCTTTGGAAACCAAACAGGATGTAGCTTCATTTTTAACTTGAATGGAGCAATCAGTGTTTAACATTAAATAATTCCTCCTCAGACTGGTTTCCTGGAACATGGAGGTCAGTTTCCAGAGGAAGTGAAGGAGGATCTCAGACTTCTGGCCTCTGAATGCTACTGGCTGGGCTGCTTGATGGCTTTAAATAATCCTCCTCTTCAGCCTGACTGGAAGAACCACTTTCCTGGGTTTGACTCCTGGGATATCTTTCCTCGAGACATCCAACCGTTTGTCCTGTAGAGGAAGCAGATGCACCACTGCAGAGAACACATTCTGACATCACTTCCTGCTTCATAGTTAATCATTTTAATTTCTAGTTAAGTCCATGTGGGTTTTCCTTTGCCTTTATTTGTATCATAGTAACATGACTGGAGAAAAAAAATAATAAATCTGGGATTATTTTAAGTTTGAAGTTGGATTTCTTGCAGGGAAACATACCTGCTGGTGTTTAGTGTCAATACCAGGAGTTATTTCCAAATCTTTGTTCATTTTTTTCCACCTTGAAAAAAACATCCACTACAGAAAAACATATGAGATCAACATAGACATGCATCCCTTGCATCATTATGTGGTCGCCCCTACTACCTTCCAGGAAGAGGGTGTCAGCTCAGGTCTCAGTTCAGGAGTTCACATGTTCTCATGTGCCTGTTTAAGGTTTTGTCTCAGAGAAGGTGAACGTAGGTTGTATGACCTATCCTGTGAGGGAGTTTGTCCTACCTCAACTGAGGTGTTACAATTGTCAGAGGTATGGGCATGAACAGTAGTAGCCATTTAAAAAGTCCCTACTTTCCTTGATGGGTTAGGACATCAATCTTTGTATTAAAATATCTTTCTGTCATGATTTGTGGACATGAAGGTCTAAAGAGAGGCGTCAGACTCTGTAATTCAGTGAAAGGGTGGAGTATGAGTAAAAAAGTATGCATGCCCAGGAGAGGGGCCAGAGGTTGGAAGTCTGAGGGGATTTTGCGGCCATTCAGTTGGCTTTTGACTGGGAGGGGCCATTTGGAATGGCTGATACTGTAGCAGGAGTGTGCAGAGTGAAGCTGAAATGTCTACATTTCAGTTGCTTAGCTTGGCTTCTACAACCATTAGTGAGGATCTGTGGTTTCACTGCAGTCCTTCAAGTGGCACAATAAAGTATTACAAAAACAAAAACTGCAGATTTTGTTTTTAAAAATAACCTTTTCACTTGTGTTTCATAGAAGAAAAAAACAACATGATAGTGATATTATCTATTTATTTTTTCCTAAATTGCCTTTCAGGGCTTACATGGAGGCCTTACATGTATTTCACTTCTTCAGTGCATGTTGCAGTTGGTGTTTTATCATACATTGAGTTTTTTAGGATCCCAATTTTGTCTGGGAAACAGTTGCATAATATGATGGAGAGGACAAGGATAGAGGAATTGTTCTCCCTGAATATGACTGCCCTTTGATTCTAGCAGACCTAAATGAACATCATTTAACATTTCAGGAAACTGACCCTGACACTCCAGTAAAGGAGATGTGGTGGGAAAAAATCCATCTCCGATTCATCGGCTTTTACATATATTTAGGTACATATATAGATACAGGTTTATGAGGGCTGAGTTTCAATCATTCAGGCCTCAAAACTGTAGTGCTACAAGGTGTCTAATTGAAAGGAGGTTATTATTCTGTTAGAGTGTTTGGAATAAAAAGAATGCTTCTCGAAATAAAAGACTGTTAGTCTGTGAAGGCTCAGAACAGAGGACCTAGTATTCAAGGCAGATAGACAGTAAGATTACTCCAAAAGTGTTTATTTAATAAAGACATATTGGCGATGGCAGCCAGGGCGTCTAAGGCAGAAACCCCTGCAGGAGGGAAAGCCCTTCCTGCTAGCCGCCCTCGTCCCTGACGGCTGACCGCCCTCGTCCCTGACGGCTGATTGGCGTCGTCCCTGACGGCTGACCGCCCTCGCCCCTGACGGCTGATCGCCCTCGCCCCTGACGGCTGATTGGCGTCGTCCCTGACGGCTGACCGCCCTCGCCCCTGACGGCTGATTGGCGTCGTCCCTGTCGGCTGACCGCCCTCGTCCCTGACGGCTGATTGGCGTCGTCCCTGACGGCTGATTGGCGTCGTCCCTGACGGCTGACCGCCCTCGTCCCTGACGGCTGATTGGCGTCGTCCCTGACGGCTGACCGCCCTCGTCCCTGAGGGCTGATCGCCCTCGTCCCGGACGGCTGATCGCCCTCGCCCCTGACGGCTGACTGCCCTCGCTCCTGACAGCTGATTGGCGTCGTCCCTGACGGCTGACCGCCCTCGTCCCTGACGACTGATTGGCGTCGTCCCTGACGGCTGATTGGCGTCGTCCCTGACGGCTGACCGCCCTCGCCCCTGACGGCTGATTGGCGTCGTCCCTGACGGCTGACCGCCCTCGCCCCTGACGGCTGATTGGCGTCGTCCCTGACGGCTGACCGCCCTCGTCCCTGACGGCTGATTGGCGTCGTCCCTGACGGCTGATTGGCGTCGTCCCTGACGGCTGACCGCCCTCGTCCCTGACGGCTGATTGGCGTCGTCCCTGACGGCTGACCGCCCTCGTCCCTGAGGGCTGATCGCCCTCGTCCCGGACGGCTGATCGCCCTCGCCCCTGACGGCTGACTGCCCTCGCTCCTGACAGCTGATTGGCGTCGTCCCTGACGGCTGACCGCCCTCGTCCCTGACGACTGATTGGCGTCGTCCCTGACGGCTGATTGGCGTCGTCCCTGACGGCTGACCGCCCTCGTCCCTGACGGCTGATTGGCGTCGCCCCTGACGGCTGATTGGCGTCGTCCCTGACGGCTGACCGCCCTCGTCCCTGACGGCTGATTGGCGTCGTCCCTGACGTCTGATTGGCGTCGTCCCTGACGGCTGATTGGCGTCGTCCCTGACGGCTGACCGCCCTCGTCCCTGACGGCTGATTGGCGTCGTCCCTGACGGCTGATCGCCCTCATCCCTGACGGCTGATCACCCTCGTCCCTGATGGCTGATCGCCCTCGTCCCTGACGGCTGATCGCCCTCCTCCCTGACGGCTGATCACCCTCGTCCCTGACGGCTGATCGCCCTCGTCCCTGACGGCTGACCGCCCTCGTCCCTGACGGCTGATTGGCGTCGTCCCTGACGGCTGATCGCCCTCATCCCTGACGGCTGATCACCCTCGTCCCTGACGGCTGATCGCCCTCGTCCCTGACGGCTGATCGCCCTCATCCCTGACGGCTGATCACCCTCGTCCCTGACGGCTGATCGCCCTCATCCCTGACGGCTGATCACCCTCGTCCCTGACGGCTGATCGCCCTCGTCCCTGACGGCTGATCGCCCTCATCCCTGACGGCTGATCACCCTCGTCCCTGACGGCTGATCGCCCTCGTCCCTGACGGCTGACCGCCCTCGTCCCTGACGGCTGATTGGCGTCGTCCCTGACGGCTGATCGCCCTCGTCCCTGACGGCTGACCGCCCTCGTCCCTGACGGCTGATTGGCGTCGTCCCTGACGGCTGATCGCCCTCGTCCCTGACGGCTGATCGCCCTCATCCCTGACGGCTGATCACCCTCGTCCCTGACGGCTGATCGCCCTCATCCCTGACGGCTGATCACCCTCGTCCCTGACGGCTGATCGCCCTCGTCCCTGACGGCTGATCGCCCTCGTCCCTGACAGCTGATCGCCCTCGTCCCTGATGGTTGACCGCCCTCGCCCCTGACGGCTGATTGGCGTGGTCCCTGACGGATGATCGCCCTCATCCCTGATGGCTGACCGCCCTCGTCCCTGACGGCACACTATGCAACATTTTTCAGTTAATTAATGTGTTCCATAACGTTTTGGATGATTAAATGAGTCATTTCAGGTTGAACAAAGGTTTTCTCGGCCGCCCTGGTCGTCTGTGGGGGAAATACCGCACTTGCAATTGCAGGAGCACCGACCCGCACCCACAGGCTCAGAAGTCTCGTGAGAGTCAGTCTTGCTTTATGGCGAGAACTGCTACACCCCCCAGTTAAAAGCATGCTCGTTGCTAGCACAGTGGCGATCTTTGTGCAGTTATGCTACGTTCACACCGGACGCAGCAAAAGCAGCAAAATCGCGTCTGCTGCTTCATTTTTGCTGCTTGTACCAGTTAGTTCTGAAACATCCGAGAGTGGATTCCAGCTCTTGATTCATTCGCTCGGTTTGACCATTCAACTGGGGGTGGTAACCAGAAGTTAAAGAGACTTTAGCTTCAAGGGCAGAACAAAAATGTTTCAATACCTGGGCAGTGAATTGTGGTCCTCTGTCCGACAGAATCTCCTGTGGGATGCCGTGTAGTCTAAAAAAGGCTTTAACCAGAAGTTGAGCTGTCTGAAAAGCTGTGGGAAGTTTTTTCAGCGGAATGAGATGACAGGCCTTGGAAAATCGATCGATGACTGTGAAAATGGTGATCATACCTTTGAATGCAGGTAACCCAGTGACGAAGTCTATGGCGATATGTGACCAAGGGCGTTTGGGAATTGGCAGGGGATGAAGGAGACCAGAGGGAGGCTGATGAGAAGGTTTATTCCGGGCACAAACTGGACAGGCTAGAAGAAACTCCTTAATATCTTTGTGTAGCGAAGGCCACCAAAACCGACGGGAAATGAGGGCCACGGTTCTACTGACTCCAGGATGAGCTGAGAACTTAGTGGTATGCATCCAATGGATTAATCTAGACCTCACTGTAGATGGAACGTATGTTTTATTAGGCGGACCTCTGCCAGGATCAGGATCAGAAGTCTGTGCTTGTTTAATTAGGTCCGAAATCTCCCAGGAGACTGTGGT
The DNA here is from genome assembly GCF_016077235.1 of Cyprinodon tularosa. NCBI lineage: Eukaryota > Metazoa > Chordata > Actinopteri > Cyprinodontiformes > Cyprinodontidae > Cyprinodon > Cyprinodon tularosa. The sequence goes on from NW_024038247.1 coordinate 17,495, forward strand.
GACAGTACAGCTAGCCGGTAAAATACTAGCTGGTGTCTCAGGTTCATCAGGAGCGTGAAGACGGGACAGAGCATCAGGTTTAATGTTCTTAGACCATTCTTCCAAGGCCAGTTTTATGGCGAGGAGTTCTCTATCCCTGACGTCGTAATTTCGTTCAGCAGGGGTGAGTCTGCGGGAGAAAAATGCACACGGATGAGTTCTCTGGTCAGATTCAGAACTTTGGGACAGAACAGCTCCCACCCCTGAGTCAGATGCATCCACCTCCAGGATGAACTGTTTGGAGGGGTCCGGTTGAATGAGGATGGGTGCATTGGAAAACAGAGTCTTAAGTTTTTTGAAGGCTGCTTCAGCCTCAGAAGGCCAGTGAAAAGTTATTTTTGCTGAGGTTAAAACTGTTAGGGGTTGGGCTGTTTGACTGTAATTTCTGATGAACCTTCGGTAGAAATTGGCAAACCCTAGAAACCTTTGTTTCCTGTTTTCAGGAGTGGGCCAGTCCAGAACCGCCTTGATTTTATCCTGGGATGGCCTCACCTGCCCGCCCTCGAGCACAAATCCCAGAAAGGTAACAGACGGGCAATGAAACTCGCATTTTTCAGCCTTGACAAACAATTTATTCTCCAAAAGTCTCTGCAGCACTAATCGAACATGTTTCCGCTGTTCAGAGATGGTTCTGGAGTAGATCAGGATGTCGTCTAGGTAGACAAACACAAAAACATTTAACAAATCTCTCAAAACATTGTTCACTAGTGCCTGGAAACAAGCGGGGGCGTTAGACAGACCGAAAGGCATGACCAGATATTCAGAATGCCCCAGAGGTGTTTTGAAGGCAGTTTTCCATTCATCTCCTTCACGGATTCTGAGAAGGTGGTAATTGTTTCTCAGGTCTAACTTGGTGAACACAGTGGCACCCTGAACCGGTTCAAAAGCCGAAGCTAACAGGGGCAACGGGTATTTGTTCTTGATGGTTATTTGGTTTAACCCTCGGTAATCAATACAGGGTCGCAGAGAGCCGTCTTTTTTACTAACGAAGAAAAACCGGCTCAGAATGGAGAAGAAGATGGTCAGATTATTCCAGCCGCTAGTGACTCCTTGATATATTTCTCCATGGTCTTCAGAGGCGTGCACAGACATTTTGGGGGGCAGGTGCTCAGGAGGGGGGGGGGGGGGGGGGGGGCACTTTTTAGCGCACGTGGAACACTTAATTATAAAAAAAATAAACGCATGTTGAATGAAATTTGACTTTTATTTGTAACATTCTCTAAACGTGAGTTTTCAATGGAAAAAAGTCACATCACCAACAGAACAGACTAAAGCGTACTTCTTTCATCTGGCTCATCTCCCTGTTTTTCCTCACCCATCTGCTCTCCCTCACCCATCTGCTCTCCCTCATCCTGGTCTTTTTCTGTCTCTGTGTCTTCCCTGAACTCTTCTTCATCTCCTGTCCTGGTAGATGTTGATGGTATTGAGCTTCCCTGCTGTGACTGGCTACAATATATTAATAATAACCATCATGACAATAATAATAATAATAATAATAATAATAATAATAATAATAATAATAATAATAATAATAATAATAATAATAATAATAATTATAGCTTTAACAAATATGCCACATTAGTTTAAATAATGGGCTATTAGGGCAACATGACTGGAAGTCTTGTCACGTGGATATGACTTATGGTAGCCTACAAAATAATAGCTATTTTAATACCTGCTGCACAAACCACTTAAAAATAAAATGTGAACAGCTTTTAAGATTTTTCAATATGATTAACCCTCCTTTCTTGGCATTGTGCTGCAATTACTAAATCAATATACAATTAAGACAATAAAGAGACCAAAATGTGTTAATTTATGTTGCCTAACAAAACCTATACAACAGAAAACGTTTGTCTTAACACATAGATTTGTACAGAAGAGGATTAGGGCCACTGAAAGAAAATTCTGACATAAAGTCAGAATTCTGACTTTTTTATTGTCAGAATTCAGTCAGAATTCTCAGCAAAAAGTCAGAATTCTGAGAAAAAAGTCAGAATACTGAGATTAAAGTCAGAATTCTGACTTTTTTCCCATACTAAACTGAAATAAAATGTATTTATTTTTTATTTATTTATTTATTTATTTTCAGTGGCTCTAATCCTCTTCCGTAGATTTGCAATTGCAAACTCTACCGAAATTAAAATAGCATCTTACAAGGAGACAACTAGTTTATCTGGTGACCAGTCAGCAAAATGCGTGTTTGGTGCTGCTGAATGAGACATTTTAATGCCCAACAAAATGATTCTGCTTGATCTGTATATTACCTGGCTAATGGGGCACGGGAGAAGCAGCCTGTCAGCGACCGTTCCTGCTATCTGAAAACTGCTATGATGCTGCGCGTCTGGCATGCCCTGCGGGCGACCGAGCGAGTTCACGTGACAAAGGAAGAGAGAGAGGCTGGTCGGGTGTGCGCAAGGAGGTGGCTCATTTCGGGGCATTGTTTCAGTCGTTTTTAATGGCTCAGGTTTTCAAAAGATCATTTCAAAACCGACCTCAGTAAAATCTTAATAATATTAATAATAACAATAATAAAAAAAACGAGTTTCAAAAGGGCATTTTCTTTGATAAAGGACAAACTTCCTAGTGCTTTAGCACCACCTAGTGTCTATGTGTGCACGCCCCTGTAAATCGCATATTTATATGACAGGTTTTTTAATCCCAGCAGTGGACACCAGCAGTGAGGGAAGCTGTCAAGCTAAATGAGGTGTCCGATCGGACTCTGGAAGCAGCTGATGTACCAGCAGTCAACGCAGCAGGCTTTGACAGGCTTTGCTCGGCTGGTCGCTGAGGGAAAAAATCGGGCATGGGAAGAGTTTTGAGAGGCCGTGGAGAAAGACTTCTGTACGGCTTCAAAGTGATTCGGGTCCACAATCCGGCTTCTCAGGAGGGTGAAGCAGTGCCGTACCAACACTATTTATAGTAGGGGTGGAGTGCTGCTGACCTCGACTCTGGACGTTGTATGTTGGTGGGCGGAGTACTGCGAAGACCTCCTTAATCCTACCAACACGTCTTCCATTGAGGAAGCAGAGCCTGGGGGCTCCGGGTCGGGTTCTCCCATCTCTGATGCTGAGGTCACTGAGGTAGTTAAAAATCTCCTCGGTGGCAAGGCTCCAGGGGTGGATGAGATTCACCCTGAGTACCTTAGGATCTCTGGATGTTGTGGGGCTGTGATGGTTAACACGGCTCTGCAACATTGCGTGGACATCAGGGGCAGTTCCCCTGGATTGGCAGACTGGGGTGGTGGTCCCTCTATTTAAAAAAGGGGAACATTGGGTGTGTTCCAACTACAGAAGAATCACACTCTTAAGCCTCCCTGGAAAGGTCTATTCCGTGGTTCTGGAAAGGAGGGTCCGTCGGATAGTGGAATCTCGGATTCAGGAGGGGCAGTGTGGTTTTCATCCTGGCCATGAAACACTGGATCAGCTCTACACCCTTAGTAGGATTCTGGAGGGTGCATGGGAGTTTACCCAACCAGTATACATGTGTTTTGTGGCTCTAGATAAGGCATTTGAACGTGTCGCCTGGGGAGGTCCTGTGGGGGGTACTCCGGGAGTATGGAGTACCGCGCCCTTTAGTAAGGGCTGTTTGGTCTCTGTGAGAGTTGGACTCCGCCATGGTTGTGAGCTGGAAAAGGGTAGAGAGTCTTCTCCGGGTTGGGGAGGATGTACTGCCCCTAGTGGAGGAGTTTAAGTGTCTTGGGGTCTTGTTCACTAATGAGGGGAAGATGGAGCAGGAGATCGACAGGCGGATTTGTGCTGTGTCTGCTGTAAGGTGTGCCCTATACCGGTCTGTTGTGGTTCAGAGAGAGCTGAGCCAAAAAGCAAAGCTCTGGATTAACCGGTCGATCTACGTTCCTACCCTCATCTATGGTCATTAGCTTTGGGTCATGACCGAAAGAATGAGATCCCAGATCCAAGCGGCTAAAATGAGTTTTCCATCCGGGGGGGACTCAGAGTAGAGCCGCTGCTCCTCCACATAGACAGGAGCCAATTGAGGTGACTCGTGCATCTGATCAGGATGCCTCCTGGGCGTCTCCCTAGCTAGGTGTTCCAGGCACGTCCCACCGGGGGGAGGCCTAGGGGGAGACCTAGGACACGCTGGAGGGACTATGTTTCTCTGCTGGCCTGGGAGAGCCTTGGGATTCCCCTGGAGGAGCTGGACCAAGTGGCTGGAAGAGGGACGTCTGGCAACTCTGATGTCTGAGCTAACTCTTCCAGGTCTGATCTGAATTCTGCATGGAGTGACTCCAGTCAGGGTGTACCCCTTAAATGGCAGGAAGGAAAAAAAGCAATGGTTAGTTTAAGGAAGAGTTTTCAGATGAATTAAAAAATGCAGCTGTTCGTCTTAACCAAATAAAGAAGTAATGTCGTCTCGTCGCCCCATTTAATCCTTCAGCCACTTTAAGTCGCTTTTCTCTCTCAGCTGATTTTAAATTATATTTTTGCTTTTTAATCTGTAATTCAATTTTAGTTTAATTCCTCCATTTTTAGAACATTTCACCTGATTTTATGTCCTACTTACTTTAATAATTTGAGTTTTTAGCTATGAGTTACTCATTTCCTGTAAGAGTTTGGAGTTTTCAGATTCACACCAGAAATTAAAATGCATTTTTTTTCCACTTAGGATAGTGTAAGGTTTAAGCACTGCCTTAATTTTAACCTGTTTCTCTCTGGGCCTAAGGTGATTTCTTGGAACCTCGCCTCTTTCTAGTTCCATTTTGTCAGAACTTCAAGTCTCTTTCCCTCGTATCTTCATCTACTGGTAATTTGACCATAATCAAAATATGCACATGAAGTCCGCTGGTGAAAGATGGAGGGGATCCCACTATAGGATACTGATGTCTCAGCAAAATAGGATATCTTTGCTATATTTACAAAGTTAAAATCTCAGACAAGTAGGAGGGAACAAAGCCATTGATGGCGTTAAAAACAAACAGCAGAAGTTTAAAATCGATTCTAAAATGGACTGGAAGCCAGTGGAGTGACGACAGCACAGGAGTAATGTGTTCACGTCAGGAAGTGTTTGTTAAAAATCGGGCGGCAGCGTTCTGCACAAGTTGGAGACGAGAAATTGTTGACTGACTGAGGCCAACGTAAAGGGCATTGCAGTAGTCCAGTCTTGAACTAATGAAAGCATGGATTGCCTTCTCAACATCCTGCCGACTGAGAAAGGACTTGACTTTGGCCAAAAGACGGAGCTGGAAAAAGCTTGAGCTGACAACGGAGCTAATCTGTTAATCTGAGCCCATTATCAAATGTTACCCCGAGATTTTTGACATGGCATTTAAAAAAGGGGGCTAGATTGCTGGAGTTTGTGGTGAGAACATTTGAAATTGATGGAGAACCAAACAAAATGCATTCGGTTTTGCAGTTGTTTAAGTGCAAAAAGTTCTGACAGCCACTGCTTTATATCTGTGATGCAGTCCAGTAGCTTAGTGAATGCAGAAATTGTTGACTGACTGAGGCCAACGTAAAGGGCATTGCAGTAGTCCAGTCTTGAACTAATGAAAGCATGGATTGCCTTCTCAACATCCTGCCGACTGAGAAAGGACTTGACTTTGGCCAAAAGACGGAGCTGGAAAAAGCTTGAGCTGACAACGGAGCTAATCTGTTAATCTGAGCCCATTATCAAATGTTACCCCGAGATTTTTGACATGGCATTTAAAAAAGGGGGCTAGATTGCTGGAGTTTGTGGTGAGAACATTTGAAATTGATGGAGAACCAAACAAAATGCATTCGGTTTTGCAGTTGTTTAAGTGCAAAAAGTTCTGACAGCCACTGCTTTATATCTGTGATGCAGTCCAGTAGCTTAGTGAATGCAGTGTTTTCGTTTGGTTTCAAGGGCAAGTATATCTGCAAGTCCTCGGCATATAAGTGAAAAGACAGGTTGTGTTTTTTTATAATTGATCCCAGAGGTAACATATATAAAGAAAACATCATAAGGCCGAGAATAGATCCCTGTGGCACCCCACAGGGCAGCGATGTGTTTGAGGAGCAATGGTCACCAATGGCGACAGAGAAACTCCTGTTTGCTAGGTATGACCTAAACCACTGGAGAGCGGCACCACAGATGCCGAGGTGCTCTAGGCCAGATACAAGGACTGCATGGTGGACTGTATCAAAGGCTGCTGAGAGGTCCAGCAGTACCAGCACAGCAGGATTCCCAGCGTGTCCACAGACAGCGCAATATCAATGTGCACCTTTAACAGTGCTGACTCGGTGCTATGTCGGGGTCTAAAACAAGACTGAAATTTATCAAAAACAGAATTGATCTCCAGAAAGAAAAGGCAAGTGGGAGACAGGTCTAAAATTGGAGAGAACAGAGGGGTCAAGATGCGGTTTTTTATTATGAGGGCCCTAACCATAGCATGGAACAGACCCTGAGCTAAGACAAGTGTTTATAAAAACAAGCAGACTTGGTCTAACAGAGCTCAGAACCTCCTTCAAAAACTTGGCTGGAATAATATCTAAGGGACAGTTTGTGGGTTTCATGCCACTAACCACCTTAGTAAAAGAAAACAAAGAAATGGTCTCAAACCGCTCGAATGCAGCAGTCTGTGCCGGAGGAGCACAGACATCATCAGAAGGCATATTACTAATACAGATATTCTGCCTGACAGATTCCACTTCATCAGTGAAAAAAGACACAAACTCCTCGCAGGTTGCAGTGGAGGCATCAGACAGGACAGTAGGGCATGGATTAATGACAGAATCAATAGTATTAAATAGTAATCTAGGATTATGAGAGCTATTATCTATTATGGAGGACAAATATTAGGACTTGGCTTCTTTAAGAGCTCTCTGGTAAGCAGCCAAGCTGTCCCTTAACCAGCCCAGGGATACATGCAGTTTATCCTTTTTCCACCCGTTCAGCCTGTCTGCATTGTTGTCTGAGCAGACGGGTATGGTCATTCAGCCAGGGATCTGACTTAGTTTGGGTCGTTTTTTGCCGAAAAGGGGCAACAGAGTCAAGAATGGCAGAACATGTTGAATGGAACGTGGAGAGTAGGCTGTCTGGACAAAGTGGAGGAACCCGCCCACAGTCATCAGGCAGCTGAGAGTTTCTGAAGGCAGCAGCAAACTCCCCAGCCGTTGATGGAGTAAAGATTCGGCCCCAGGTGGGGGGGCAGCAAAGTCGAAGACAACTGGGAGGTGATCTGAGATAGCAGTGTCCACTATTTCTCTGAGGCAAACTGAAAGCCCATTAGAGATGACAAGGTCAAGTGTGTGCCCATACTCATGTGTTGGTGCATTAACAGAATGAGTGAGATCAAAGGAGACTAAAAGGCCTTTGAATTCATTGGCCCGTTGATTTGCTGCACAACAAACACGAATATTAAAGTCTCCACAAATCAGCAGCTTATCAGATTTTGGGAGAAACTCAGACAAAAACACTGAGAACTCTTGAAGAAAGTCCTTATTAGATCTGGGTGGGCGATAAACTGTGGCACACTGCACAGGGCAGGTACGGTTGATCACAAACAGCTGCAGTTCGAAACTGGAGTAATTTTTGGTGGTTATCGTCCGGCATCTGAAGCTCTCCTTAAATATAGCAGCAAGGCTGAGGTAGGAACAGCCGGGGGGGAGGAGCTCCGAGAAGGCGCTGTTTTCACCTGGTTTCACCCAGGTCTCTGTCAACAGGAGGAAATCCTGATCATGTGTTGTAAAAAAGTCTCTCAAGATGAACGTCTTATTTGTCAGAGTAGATCTCTGACAAATAAGACGTTCATCTTGAGAGACATTTATAAGGGCCGTGTGAACTGAGCATCGGTCGGTCTGGCGAGAGAAGCGGCTGAGCGAGAGGAGATTTCCCTGCACACAGCCTCGCTGGGAGATCCGCACTGGCCGACAGCATGGGAGCAGCACTTCGGTGTTCCAAAGGACCGGTCGGAGCCACCGATATCTGTACTCCGTGGAACTCCGCAGATCGTAGCCACTGTAGTCTGTGGATGGTCTGGATGGAAGACGACAGGGATCACGGAGGGAGGCAGCCAGAAACATTTTCAGTTTACTGAGGACTCCCCCTCGCTTTCCGCGTTTTCAGCGGCGACCGTTGCGAGGTAACCAGCAGGAAGGACGCCACAGATGCGACGGTATAGACTCCAGGTAAGGCGGAAGCCTCTTTGAGTGTCCAGCAAAGCCGCAAATTGGAGGTTTTTCCAAAGATTCAAAAATATTAAGAAGTGTCAAGCGATCATACACCAGCAGCGGTGACACACTACGCACAAAAAACAGCAGATACAGGAAAAACATTAACACTCTCAGCAGAGGGAGATGGCCAGCCAAACACAGGGGTGCCATCTTGCATGTCAATTAAGGCTGCTCAGAGATTGATGGATTTTATTCAGCTGGCATTTATTTCATCTTTGCAAAGAGAGAACAGGACATCATACAGCCCTTATTGCAGGGCAATTAGCCCTGTTCTGAGTAGCCAAAGTTTGTCTCTCCCTAATTTACCCTACAGAAACGTTGGGAAGGTCTCTACACCTCTCTACCCAAAGCAAAAAACCGACAGTTTGGAGAAAGTGTCTAAATGTGTTGAGAACTACCTCATATTATGGCCAAACACTCCCTAATAGGATAAACAGCCCCCTCTCTCTTAGACATGTTGTGGCCTTGGAGCTCTGAGGCCGACTGCATAAAACTATTTGTAAAAAGGAATTAAGATAGATTTTTCCCACCACAGAGGACATCTTCTTTAATGACTTTTTTGCTTGGTATAAAACAGTAAGTGACTTTATAAATCTAATTTTGGAGATCTAAACAGGTTGCCTTAAACCAAACATATTAACCTTTTAAACCGGTTCCAGGCCCCGCTGACACCAGCTCACGTTTATCTATTTATAGAAATGGAGGATTGAAGAAAGAAGGGATGAAGGTGGAGAAGAAAGGATGAAGGGATGGATAGATGAGGGTCGCTGATGTCATGCAGTGGGTGTGATTTACGGGGGAATTCAGTTATTTCTTACTTATCAGAACCTGTTTTGAACCTCCAGAAGGATCTGATTATGAGAGCCTGAGATGAGAATGGGCATGGTGCTGTAGTGGTATAGAAATAGACATAATTCCACACAAATAGTTTCCAGGTGAGAAGTTCAGGTTCTTAAAGGAATAGTACACCCAAAACATGATTAGCCTTCATTTTCTACTCACCCCCATGCTGAACAACACTCTGGAGTACTTTTTTGATATCTCAAATGCATCTGGAGATCTGGGAGGCTTCTTCCTTTCTGCCTCAGGCGCCATAGACCTCCATTATTTGAATGTCAGCAGACAGCAAGAAGCCTCCCAGATCTCCAGATGCATTTGAGATATCAAAAAGTACTCCAGAGTGTTGTTCAGCATGGGGGTGAGTAGAAAATGAAGGCTAATCATGTTTTGGGTGTACTATTCCTTTAAGGTGGGCGTGGTGTATATAAGGGAGCTGTGGCGTTCATTCAGGCACGTGTCGTCTTTGTTCTCCCACTGTGGGGTTTGCGTTCGGTTGACTCTGGCAGCGGAAAGCAACAAATCTCTGGCTGGTGCATGCTGCGCTGATGTTCTGGTGGTAGGTGTTCTCTCTCCCTGCACTTTAGCTGATGTTGGTCAGAAATTCTAAACTGAAGCGTGATCATAGGTAAAACGCCACTGCGCTGCGCTCCTCTTCCTCGGTCTGCGAGTAGGTGTGCATGTTTGTGGATCAGCAGGTAAGAAATTAACACTCATCTAAGCTCCTGTTTCTTCTAGTTTTATTGAAAATGGTGACAAATTTTTTATAGGTTCCCTACAGTTGAACCATTGCTGCTCTGTCTGTGTTCGTTTCCCAGACCGGTTCTGCTGTGCTCGGCTCCGTCTACGTTAATCTCCTGGGTTTCTGTAAAATTGATCTAAAGTTGGACTGCGGCGGCGTTATCCGCCCTTATTGCAGCGGTGTTTGGGGTGTGGCATCAGCGCGCCCTTTTCATCTCCCGCTGAGGCGTGGCAGGGCAACTCCTGGTCTTAATGTTTTAACTTGTATTGTCTGATTTTTATTTCTTTACTTATTTTGTTTACATCTCTTTTGTTCCTTATTTAGTTGGGCTGATATTGTTCTTTTTAAGATTGTTGCTACTGTTTGTTTTTGTTTGCGGTTGCTGAGGCCCGGTGGCGGTGTTGGTGTGGTGACGCTGTCTTCTGCGTGCTGTGATTCTTCAGTTTGGGTTGTCTCATACCGTCTGGTGTTAAAGGTGTTTTTTTTTTATTTGCTGTGTTTGGTGGATGTCGTCCCCATAGCGCCCCCTCCGGCCGGTAACCTCAGCTGCTGCAGCTTTTCTATTTTATTTGATTTCCTTTGATTTCTATTGTTTAACTCTTAAAAAGAAACTGGTTTTAAAAAGAACATTTTCAAAAGAATTTAATAAATGTTTTTTTTATCCTTTTAAAAGCGTCTCAGATGTTTTAATCCATGCATAACTGAACCTGTGTTCCTTAAACAAGAGGTAATATTCTCTGGGTGAAATTCCCAGGGTGGCGTTGTTGAGCAATTTACTAAAACTAAACTTCCACAAAATCTGGGTTTCCATCTATTGTGCAAATCTTTGATGTTCTTTTAGACCTATAAACGGTTTGATATGAGATGCCTTGGCTGGAAGCTCGGCTGGCTGCTCATACGCTGAGATGTCTGACCTAAGCAGCACATGGTGAAGATGATTAGTGAAGCAGAATCAGGTTGCTTGGTTCCCTGATTCTGTAATGAAGAGCAGGTGAAGTGTTGATTACCTCTAGTCAAGCCTGGATGTAGCTGGAAATGGCTCGTATGGACTGAGGCTGGAGTTAAGATGGAGGAGATGTATGGGGCATGCAGTGGTTAACCAATCTGTTTAACCTCTTCAGAGAGTGAAGATCAGGGTGTTTTGGCTGCGGACAAAGATATTGGAAAAGCACAGATGTATAAAGGTAGGAGCGGAGGAAGCTGACGAAAGCTGGCAGAAACTTAGATTCTAGGGTTGGTTCTATGGATGGAAGAGGTTAACCTGAGCACTGAGTTAGGATCGTATGGTTGAGGTAAATATAGTATAAAAGTTTGAAGAGAATAGATGAAGGTGAAATTGATGCTTGCTGGAGAGAGCTAAGCTCTGGGGGCCATTTTGCTGTAAGGGCAGAAAGCTACTGAGGGGCTGCGTCTCTATAGAGCTGGATGACGTCAGGATGACTGAGATGGTCGTTGTAAAAGAAAGATATTCCATTCCTAGAGGAAAGGAAATGACACCAGAGGAGCATTTCCATTGAGGATGACTGAACCACGGAGGGAGAGAAATCTGGCTGCTTTTTCTAAGAGATGTTAGATGCCAGATCTCCTCTGTGGGATGATTGATCCTTTAGGTACCGATAAGGATTAGCAGCTGTTGTTTGGAACTCCCTGGAAGGATCAACTGAGCTTCAATCTGAGCTGGGGTTCAAACAGGAGGTTTGGATCCACTTTCGCCAAGAGATCGTTTAAGCTTTCCACTGAGAAAGGGATTATTCTCCACTACGACCCGTTCAAGTACCGCAGGAAGGGAGAGAAAACTGGCTGCTTTTTCTAAGAGATGTTAGATGTGTGACCATCAGAAATTCATGGAGAAGATGAATGACTTCTCAGAGAGAATAAAACATTTTGGGGCTACGAATGTGAGGCAAACTGCCAAGTTGAATTCTATTCAGTTTATTTCTATAGCTCCAATTCACATCATGTCATCTCAGGTCACTTTCCAGTTCACCAGATCATCCAGTCAGATTGATTCAAAGTTTTCTATCTAAGGAAAACCAGCTGATTGCATCAACTCATTGACTTCAGCAATCCCTCACACTAAGCATGCTTGTAGCGACAGTGGAGAGGAAAAACTCCCTTTGAACAGGAAGAAACCTCCAGCAGAACCAGGCTCAGTGTGAGCGGCCATCTGCTGAGGCTGAGATATCAGGGTTGATAGGGACCGCTTTGAATACGCTAGTGATACCTGCTTTGAAGAGCCATGTGCCCTTGCCTGCCATCCGTATTAGTTTCATAGCATGGATGATCGATGCATTGGAAAAATCTGGAAAAGGTCTCTATTAATGCTTGGAACTTTTTAACAGTGAGCAGAGGGATCTACGATGAATCTTTTCTGGTATAGGTATTTGATCATAGCGATGCCAATGGGACTGAGAAGAAAAGGGGAAAAGTTGACTGCTTGTATAGTCATTCGGTCATAAAGCCTTCTTCTAATTCTTTGGCAACAGAATGTCGAGTGTGAGAGCCGATTGGAGATGATGGCAAATGTAGGAAGAATCCACCTGGATGGAAAGTGTGAGTGATCTGATGACACAGCAAATGAAAATGAATTCCTGTCAGAATGGTTTTTAAGGGCTGAGATGATCCGTCTGGTGATGGAGTGGGGTTGTGAGAGCAGATGTTTCTTTCTCCGCCACAGAAGGAGCAGACATGCAGTAATCTACAGCTGCTGAGATCGTTGAAATCATTGCAAATGATCCTGCCTCCCTGATAATCTACCCTGCCTATACGAGCCTTTGGAGATAGTGGAGATGATGGAGGAGGGGGTGCTTTTTGTCTTAGGAATGATGGGGGGAGTAGGAGCGGTAGGGGAGAGAGGATGAGAAGTTGAAGAGGTATGGGATGAAGGAGACTGGAGGGAGATTATGGATGAACTACTAGTGGCTGGTTGGGATAGAGCTTCACAGGAGAGAGAAGAACAGGTGGTGGAGATGCAGCAGTCTAATTGTGAGCCCCAGTATGTGCCCTGGTTGATATGGTGAAGGTTGGTTTGTGAAAAGAATGTGGTATTGGTAGAAATAGGCCTCTGAGAGCCTTGGCAATGATGGTGTGAGAAGGGGTTTAAGAAAGAGATGCCATTCCAAGAGGAATGATGGCACCACTGGTTCTCGCCGCTTACCTCTGCTGGGATTATCTTTGATTTGCCTGTTTCTACCGTCTGTCACTGGAAATGTGTCACTGCTGCTGGAGTATGATTGCCTGACTCTTTTAAGTCTATGTAATTCTGGGTAGAACGTTTCCATCTATGGCTCTGTGGGTCAGTCAGGTATGCTGCCCTGCCTGGTGCCAATTCTGCCCTACCTACGGCGACAGCCCTGTTTGCCGCTACATAATAGTTTAGAACTTCAGTTGTTTGTGGCTGATGGGGTTTCTCCTTTGTTGTGTGCAGTTGTTTATCACCCACCCAAACTCAACAAGTAGTTTTTAGCGAATGTTGTTCCTAAATTCAACAAGCTCCAGGTTTGTGGGGAATCCAATATTCATGCATGTTGTCCCTCAAACCCACTTGCTCATGATTTTTAAATACTTTTGAGCTCTTTTGGTCTTAACCAATGTGTGGAAGGGCCAACGCATCATCTACATCATACCCTGGATCTCATCATCTCCTTTGGGCTCTCAGTTTCACTTGGAGGACTAACTAAAACGGGTACCTCAAATCAGTTCCCCATCAGGATTAGATCATTGTTCCTGCTATTAAGCCTGGTTCCTCAGCTTCTAGGCAGTGCTGCATCACCTCCTCTTTAGCTGGAGAATTTGCATCTGTGTTTTTGGGCTCACAGTGTTTTGTAGATAATGGTCTGATCTCTCTGTCATTATGGGTGCACGGAGAGTGACCCAAAAATGCAGAACACCACTAGACGGACACAGGAGTAAAAGTTTAAGAAGTTTATTTTGGCACAAGCACACTGATATAACTGGTTCTGGTTCGGGCCTGGAAACTGGTTCACCGGAGTCTGCGTGAGAGATAGTTCAGTTAGCGTTGCACCTTGGAGTATGATTCCCAGATTGTAACTGATAGTACCTTGAGGGTTCTTGTAGATAGCTTTGAGAGGGCTACTGTTGGATCTGGAGAGGAGTTGATCAGCAGAGTCCGCAAGCTGCTTCAGCGTCTTACTTCTATTTCTGAGCAGACCTTGGCTTTGAGTTTTCCAGCTCTTAGTCCTGAGCTGCATGGAAGTTTACTGTGGTTCTTCAGGTTTGGCTCAGAGGGTCGGCTCGGCAGGTTAGCTCTTCCTGAGCTCCACAGAGGAGAAACTGGTTTCCTGGAAGACAGAGACAAGGGTTAGAATCCAGGCTGGATTCAAAAGTCACAAAGATTCACTGAGAGCCTAGGCTTAGGCGCTGACCAACTGGATCAACACTGCGGCGTTGAGGCAAGGTCTGAAGACAGCTTAAGTAGTGGATCCTCTGATGATCTGATGGGCTGCAGCTGTGCAGAAGGCTCACTCAGGAGGATCCACGGCGGACTCTGCTGGAGAAAGGTGGAACTTCTCCAGCTCCCAACAGTACCCCCTCCCTCAACGACTGCCCCATGGCGGTCCGGAAGAGGTCGAAGGGCAGGAACGCTCGTACTCCTCGATTAGGGCAGGGTCGAGGATGTACGAACCTGGAACCCACTGGCGATCCTCCGGTCCGTAGCCCTCCCAGTCGACGAGGTACTGCCAGCCGCGACCTCGTCGACGGGAGTCCACTATGCGACGGACGGTGAAGGCGGGATGACCGTCGACTTCCAGGGCGGGTGGTGTGGGAGTCGGAAGGTGGGCACAGAGAACTCGAGATGACAGGCTTCACTTGGGAGACATGGAAGGTTGGGAAGGATTTCGGAGAACAGAAGGGGAAGGGTTTAAGACGGACGGCAGAAAGGACTGATGCCCCGGGGAAAACTTGGGAAGGACCTTTTTAACTTGGGGGGACAAAATTTTTCGAGACATTTTTCCCCGGGAATGTCCTCTGGGAACCCTACCTCTTGGCCTTTTGAGTACTCGGGGCGGGAAAGTCTTTCCCGGGAATTTCCCCGAAGCGTTTGGTTGTCCCCCCCGATTTATCGTTTAGTGGGTTTTGGATGGTATCTCTCCCCCCTTCTCTGACAGCGTCTTATGGATGGTTGACTACCCCGGCCCGAAAACTCCCTCTTTGTCTGCGGGAAAAAAATGGGTGGTTTTATAAACCGGGGGAAATGACCCGGGAAAAAGGGGAAAAGGGCCCCCGGGGGAGCAGATTGAGGGGGTTTTGTTGGGATATTCGATTCCCGGTTTTGATATTGGGGTCCAAATCGGGCGGGAAATTTTTGGAGGGAGGGAACAAGGGTTGATTCCAGCTTCTGGTTTACCTCCCCTGTTGGTCCTTGGACTGAGGATTAAGCCGGAAAGCAGAAAAGGATTTTCAGCCAAGGCGGAAAAAGAATCCCTTCCCAAAATTGGGAAAAACTGGGGGGCCCCCACCGAGAGGGTTCCTGGGGATGCCTGTAAACGGAAGAAACGTGTTTCACTAAGACGGGCAGTCTGGAAGGACCGTGGGGAAATTTTCCTTAGAGGGAAGAGATGACAGGGTTTTGAAAAACGGCAACAATGGTGAAAAAATTTTGGGCAACCCCCGGAAATAGGGGGGGGCCGGGGAAAGAAGGGCAATTGCTATGGGACCAAGGGCGTGAGGGGGAACCCAGGAAAAAAGGCAGTAAACAGGCCAAAAAGGGGGCTGGGTGTGGGGCTTTGTTTTTGGCACAATTTTGGGGGCCCGCCAACACATACCCTTACATCCTTTTGAAGGGTTGGCCCACCAAAGCGTCTTTAAAACAAAAGGCCCAAAGGTTTTACTGACCCCCCGGGATGGGGGGAAAACTTGGGACATGCCTCCATTGGGGTTTAGACGGGGCCTGACAGAAGATGGACAAGGTTTGGTTGCGGAACCCTTTTCCTGGGATCGGGGTTTAGAACCAGGGGGGATTTTTTTAGGTCATGATCTCCCAGGTGAACCCCTCCTACTGTGCAGGAGGCAGGGAAAGGGCTGGGGGTTTTAGGGGTCCCCAGGGTTTAAACGACGGAGTAAAGGGCAGAGAGAAAATCGGGTTTTACATCTTGGATCCCCGGGGGTGTAGAAATAATTTAGATTGAACCCGTGAAAAAGAAAAATGGACCACCTTGGGTTGACGGGGGTTGGTTTTTGGGGTTTACTGGGATGTAAGCCCGGGTTTTTGTGACCCCCTCCAAAACTAAACCCCGGGGGCTCAGGGTTTCCCTCCAGCCAGTGTCTCCTTTTCTTCCAGCGCCCAAATTTTAAAGGCCCCCAAAACACCCGGTCTCCCACATCGAAAATTTTTGCCTGCGGTTTAAAAGTTTTTACGGAAAAAAAGGCCATGGTTTGGGGACCCTTTTTAAACCGTGGGCAAGTCTCTGAGAAAAGGACCGCTCCAACACCTGAATCTGAAGCGCCACTTTAAGGATAAAATTTTTTTTTAGGGGTCAGGCTGTTTTTAACCCCTTGGGGGCTCGGAAAACAAAGACTTCCAAATTTTTCAAATGCAGTTTGGGGCCTCAGGTTTTCCATTGAAAAGTGGGGTTTTTACCAGAGGTCAAGGGGGTTAAGGGAAAGCTTCTGACTAAGTTCCCCGATGAAAACCCACGATAAAAGTTTGCAAAAACCCCGGAACTATTTTAGCTTTTTGGGGGGTTTTTCTCTGGGAAATGGCCAATTTTTAACACCGGGTTTTTTCCCTTTTCCTCAGAGGTTTAAAACCTGGCCGGCCCCTCAAGCACAAAAACCCCCAAAAAGGGGACCTTTAAGACCCGATGAAATTTTGCACTTCTCTTTTTTTTACAAAAGCTTGTTTCCAGTAGGCCCCTCAACACAAGGGGGACATGTCTTTTTTTGTTCAAAAGGGGTTTTTCGATAAATGATATTTTGTCAATATAGACAAAAAAACCCAACAATTTAAAAAATCTCTAAAACACGTTTTTACGAAAGGGGTTTTAAAAAAAAGCAAGGGGGGTTAATTTTAAAACCCAAAAGGGATAAACCAAATATTTGAATTGACCCAAGGGGGGTTTTTGGGAAAAGCTTTTTCCACTCATCTCCATCTTTGGATCCCCCCGAAAAAAAGATATTTTCTTCCCCTTAAAATCCAATTTCGGGGAAAACAGTTGCCCCTTTTTAAAAAGTTCAAATGCTTAGGCGAGTAGGGGGAAGGGGGTACTTTTTTTGATTGGGAATTTGGGGTTTAAAACCTCTGTAATCGATACCTGGTCTCAGGGGTAAACCCTCCTTTTTTTCCAAAAAGAAAACCCACGCCCAACGGAGAGGGAAAAAGGGGCGAATTATTCCAGGGAGCTAAGGATTTATTTATTTATTCCCATGGTTTTTTTCCCTTCCGGTTTGGAATGTTGTATTTAAACTGCTCTAGTTATTTTGGGCCCAGGTAAAAGCCCCAATGGGCAAAAGTCATAAATTTTCTTTGTTGGGGGTAGGGAAAAGTAGCAAAAATTTTACCTTACAGAAAACGGAGGGCCCAAATCCCCCTGTACCCGGAGGGAACAGAAGGGAAAAGGCGGGAGTCCATCTCCCCCCCAACTTTTTAGGAAAGGGGCCCCACCAAGGGGGCAAACCGGAAACGGGGGAAAGTCTCATTGGGGGATGAAGTAGACCATTTTTTCCAGGTGACGATCAGTCCCATTTAAATGTTGGGTTTTGTTTCTCCCAAACCCTTCAAAAACCCAAACACCAGGGGAAATCAAGGGAAAAAAAAACCCAAAAAAAAAATTTTTTTTTTTTTTTTTTGTTTTCGTTTGGGTTTCCTGAAAGGATTTGCTCAAAGGGGGGGAGGGTTTTAGGGGTAAAATAGGAGGTTTTTTTTTTCCCCAAACAATGGCCATCCCAAAGGAGGAAATTTAGAGGAATTTTTTTCTATCCCGTATTTTTGGACGAGGTTTTAATCAATTAAGGTTTTCCGGTTTTAAAAGCCTGAATTTTGATGAATGGGAGAAAAAGGAGAGGGCTTTGGGTTAACACAAAACAAATGGCATTTTGCAAAATGAGAAAAATTCTTAAGAGTTTTGTTTTTGGGCCCCAGACTCCCCCGGGTCCTCTGGCGGGCCCAGGCTTTTTTATTTAGCCGGGGGAAAGCCCATGAAGGGGGTCCCCCAAAACCCAACCCCATAAAATGCCCCCAAATTTTCTCCCAAAAAAATCTTTGGTCCCTTTTCCCCCGGGGTTAGCCCCGGGTGTCCCACCTCCCGGGGGTTTTTGAATCTCCTTTTCCAGAAGAGAGGCCTGAAAAGGCAGAGGGGAGAGGGGTTTGGCCCCTTTTGGGTCTCTGTATGGGCCCCCTGTTCTGTTGGGGGGAAAACAAACAATTAACCCTTATGTGAGGCAGGGGGAAAGTGCCCCTTTACTTTTTGATTTGGGGGAAATGTTTCTAGCACCCAAACAAAATTTTCCAATCCAACGCAAACGAATTTAAATTTTTTGAGGGAGCTTGGGGTTTTTTTGAGGGGTTTGCGAGCTTTATCCTTTAAATTTCCATTTTTAAAACCATGAAAAGGCTTTCCCCTTTAAGCGCTTTTTGGTTTTCCCTCCGGAAAACCCCTTTAACCCAAAGGAAGAAATTTTCTTTTTGCCAAAAGAAAATTTCCTTTTTTTAAAAGGTTTTAAAAAGAGCTTTGAGAGGCCAAAATTTTTTGATCTGTTTCCCGGGTTGAACACTTGGGTGAATTCCCCCGAAAAAAAAATCAAAAAATAAACAATTGAGAAATTTCATTGGAGGGAAAATCTTGCCGAAACCCACTCCAAAGGCTCTTCCCTGTTAGCTTAGAAAGAATGAAAAGTTATCTTTTTAAAAAACCCGGGGGGAAAAATGCCTGGAGGTTCTGAAAAATTTTAAACGACATTGAAAAAAACCCTTTGCAGCTTTATATTACCAAAAAATTTCTGGAAGATTGGGGGGAACTCGGATGCGTCACAGCTGGGGGACCTTGGGGGGGGAACTTGCCCCCCGGAAAGGGTTTTAGGTGCCGGGCAGCATTAGCGCTGTTCAAGTAGTTAGCATACTCTGAAGAATGATTATGGTATCAACCAAGCGATATAACTCACAGTTTTTGGGGTTTTGCCCTTGAATTTGGGCCCTGCTCCCTCCAAGGAGGGTGAGGTGATTGCGGGCCTTGATTTGGCCGCAGTTTTTGTAATAGGGTGCACGGGGGAGTGACCCAAAATGCAGAACCCCACTAGATGGACAAGGAGTAAAATTTTAAGAAGTTTATTTTGGCACAAGCCACGATATAATGGTTTGGTTGGGCCCCTGGAAATGGTTCACCGGAGCTGGTGAGAGATATTTTTCGTTAGCGTTGAAAACCTTGGAGTATGATTCCAGATTGTAACTGAAGTACCTTGGGGTTTTTGTAGATACTTTGAGAGACTACTTTTGGGATCTGGGGGGATTGATTCAGCAAGTCCGAAAGCTCTTAAAGGTTTTACTTCTATTTCTGGCCAGACCTTCCCTTGTTTTTTCCACTCTTATTTCCTGAGCGCATAAAAATTTCACTGGGGTTTTTAGGTTTGGCTCTGAGGGTCGGGTGGGCAGGTTGCTCTCCTGAGCCCCACAGGGGAGAAACGGGTTTTTCCTGGAAGACAGAGACAAGGGTTAAAATTTCCAGGCTGGATTCAAAGTCACAAAGATTCACTGAAGTCTGGGCTTAGGCGCTGCCCAAACCCTGGACCCAAAACACTGCGGCGTTGAGGAGGGTCGGGAAAAAGCTTAAGTAGTGGATCCTCTGATGATTGATGGGCTGCATGTGAGGGGGCTCACTCGGGAGGATCCACGGCGGATTGCTGGAAAGGTGGAACTTCTCCAGCTACCAACACTCTCCCCATGTTCCCAGATTTTTTTTTGTTTCAATTCCAAATTCAGTGAAATCTTAGACTCTATCGTTCCTTTGGGATTATAGCTGGTAAAACAAACAACCCCCTGGTTACATGAACCAAAAAAAAGGGCCTTAGGAACACTGCAAACCGTTCAGGGAAATGGAATTTCATTCTATTCTTTTATTTCTAAAGCTCCGATTCCCATCATGTCATCTCAGTCATTTTCCCCGTTCAAGATCATCCATCAGATGATTCAAAGTTTTCTATCAAAGGAAAACCATTATTGCATCGACTATTGATCTCAAAACCCCTTCACACTTCCATTTTTCCCCCCAGCACGGGTTTCCCCCCAGGGCTGTTTCTTTCTCCTTCTCTTCTCCCTGTAAAAACCAACAGCTGCACCTCCGTCATCAGTCTGTAAAGCTCCTAATTTTTCGCAGACACACCCTCCATGGGGATGATCTCGTTTGGTAGAGTCCCCCCTACAGGGGGGAGGCTGACCATCGGGTGACCGGGTCAGGGAAAAAACCGGGAGCTCAACGCTCTAAAAACAGTGGGGTTTGGTTGTAGACTTTGAAAGAGGCACCCCCCAGCTACCCCCATCCCCTCGTGCCCTCCACCATTGACATGGGATTTTTCCGTTCCGGGATTTCATCTCTCAGGACCTAAAGTGGGGCTAAACTCGACTCCCTCCCCGGGAAAAGCCCACAGGGATGTACTTCCGGGCAGCTGAGAAATTAAATGCCCAGGAAAAATGATGGTGCAGTTTACTCCCCACTTTGATCCACCTCATTCCCCCATCACCATCTGGTACCCCCGGTGCCCCGCCAAGGACAAGAGAGATCGCGGTATAGCAGCAGAGAAGGTGTTTGGCTGCAACCTCCCCCCCCCCCCTCCAGGAGCTGCACCCCTCCGGGAAACCTGAGGGCGTGCGGGAAGATTGTGGTGATCCTCGCACCCAGTCACAGACTATTTCAGCCACTACCCCCTTGGCGGAGGCTGCGGCCCATCAGGACCAGAACCTCCCTCACAAAAACAGTTTTTTCCCATCTTTTATCGGCCTTATCAAAAGGCCAAGCCCCCCGTGCCCCCTGGAAAATGTTTTTTCCCCCCCCCATTCGGGATTTCTGCGTTACTTTAAACGCCAGTTATTTTTTGTATATAGCTTCTGTGTATATATTATATATAATATATATTAAATATATATATATATAATATATTAAAAATTTTATAATTTTCTACTTATTTTGCTATTTTTTTTTTTTTTTGTCTGCCCCCAACAACCCCCAAGTCAAACCCTTGTAAGTGCAAACCCTATTTGGGCAATAAACTTGATTCTGATTCGATTCTTTTCTGATTCTGTTTTAAAGCTGTTTTTGTAGCGACAGTGGAGAAAAAAAACTCCCTTTGAACAGGAAAAAACCCTCCGCAGAACCGGCTCAGTGTGAGGGGCCATCCGCTGAGGTCCACTGGGGTTAAGGAGACAAAAGCAGACAAGAAAAAGAAGCATAGATAAAAAAGGGCAATGTAAACTTTCCCCGGGCATGGGGGAAAGAATATTTGCATGTGTCACTGGGTATTTTAAGGGGACAGTGTAGCCACAACCCAAAAAACGCTGGGGTGAAGATGCAGCAACTCTTTTGTCATGAAACAAAGGGTTTTTAAAATACTTGAGTTCTGTGACATATTATGTGCTTGCTCCGTAGTGTGTCAATCAGTAATATGAGAAATATCTCATTTATTTAAATGAAAATAAAGGAAACCACCTTGCTATTTTAAAGGGGTGTTCCTTCCTGCTTCCCCTACACTCAGCTGGTTTTAAAGGGATTAAGCCGTTTCTTGATCTTTAATGAGGTCATTAACACAGGGGAACAAACCAACTGTCCCTTTGACTTTTTCCCCGAATGGGAAAGGAGGTTTTTAATACTGTTATGTGGTCTCCTTAAAAATTTCCTGACTAACTTTAGGTTCAGCCCCCAGCTGCCTTTAAACTTTTCGTGGCGGGCCCCCAAATTTAAGAAGAAACCTGGCCCCTACAGTCTGCCCCAGTTTTGGGCCGTCTTCATCTGCCTTTTTTGCCCCCAAGGTTTAAAAAAACAAGTTGAACTTGGGTTTTTAGACCACCGCACGAGTCTGCATGTTAAGGGGACATAATGATATTTTTTGTCTGTGATGCTGGGAATCCTTCTTTTCTAGTTTGGCCCCCGGTTTTGGACTTATGCCCTGCTACCCTCAGGGCCTTAAGAACAGTGGGGCATCAGGGGCTCGGGACTCAAATTTTTTGCTCCTGTCTGTCAATTAGGAGTTTTTTGATATGATGGTGCCCTCTCCTCATAAATCCCCTCTCTTTTTTGGGGCGTACCACAGGTATCATTCTTGGCCCTTTTCTGTTTTCTTTATATATGCTGCCTTTAAAGGGGGATAGGGGAAGCAAAAACCTGTCATTTCATTGCAGTGATTTGAAAAACTTTTGCCCATGAAGGCAAATGACGTATGCACACCCTGTTGATAGTTTTACTGTAAAAACCTCGAAACTAGAACCCAATGTTCAGACAGCGGACCCGATATTTAAAGGGCTTTTTTTTTTAACTAAGGCTTTACACCAAGGGCTGGGTTTCCGCGGGTCATTCTTGCGAGATAGGAAACCAGGTAGTGACGGAATGTGGGCTGATCACGCCCGTTCAAAGTGCAGTTTGCCCGAGGGGGAAAAATGGAGAAAATTGGAATGGGGGGGGGGGGGGGGGGGGGGGGGTTTGCAGCCGTGGCAGCTTCCAGAATCTCCAATGATGATGAGCTGATGCCAGCTGACTGAACATATAGTATATCTGAACAGGGGCGCCGTAAAGTAGGACAACCCCAAAAGGGCCCTGTGCTGACGGGCTTAAAGGGGAAAGAAAAGATGATCCAGATGAAACAGCAATAAAGGGTTTGGTCCTCTTTTCCCTGGGGGGCTCAGGTTCCTCGTCGTCACAGGTAGTTTGTTGATCCAGGTTTTAAAGGGGAACCCCTTTTTTTTCCCTTTGGGGTCCTTGATTTTACGTTATTTCCATCATGATCTACTCCCCCATAGAGTTTTTGTGTCATTTGGAGCCGTTTAAAGATTTTCCCAAATTTTGTGCAATTTTGTGCGGGAAAGCCTTAAAAAAAAGAGGAGATACGTATTTGGAAAAAAGGACAGGGCTGAGCAAACATGGCTATACGGTCTGTCAGTTTAACAGAAAAAAACTCCTTTCACTCATTATACCCCCGCCATGGGCTGGGTTTACAAAAGAATCCTTGTTTGCCCAAGGGAATGTTTTTTCTCATGATGACGGGAGAAAATAAAAATGTTAGATATTCTCCCGACTCACGATTCCTGATGGGACGCGGTGTAAAGGGTGTCCCCCCCCTCGAACCCGCGTTAACTACACGACTACAGCCACAATCAGGCTGAAAGTCGGCCTGATCAAAAAGATTGCGCATAAAAGGAAAAAATCACCCTGAAAATCGCGATGTACGCAGGCTTTAGCAGCAGCTAAACGCTAGCAGCTAAACGCAGCAGAAAACGTAGCGGATATTTACTTAAAAAATGCCTTTTTCCCTTCTCAGGTAAACCAGATGATCCACCAGATTCACCGGGAATAAAAGTATTTTCGGGAAAATTACCCAACTGATAGCTTATTATTCAGCAAAAAGCGACTTCTTCCCCGGTTTCGCTACACAGCGGCTTATACGTGCATCGGTCAAAAAGTCCTTCTCCCTCTTGCATTGATTCGCGGGAGCTTCTTTTTCTCTCCAGCTGTTAAGATGATTGGATTCTATAGAACGAAAACGTTTCCAAGGGAATAAGAACCCCCTGATGGGCCCCAACGGTTCCCCCCTACGCCGGGTGCCTCAAAAAGGATCCTTCATCCCTCACTTTGTATAGATATTGCCTAATTAGGTGTGTAATTAAAGATGCTGAAGGTGCATTAAAAATTTAAAATTAAATTAAATCACTCTAACTTCTCAGCTGCTTGTTAATGACCCCCCAAAAACTTTGCTAATATGAAACCCAAGAGTTGCATTTGCAGTTTATTATTTTTTTTTCTTCTTCCCGGGAAAATTAAAACTTTTTGTATGGATATCTGTTTTTTGGTGGAAGTACATTTTGCAGATTTAACTCTATCTTTACTCGGCCCCAGTTAAATTTTCCACATTTTCACTGGACTTCCTCCCCCGGGGCCTTTATGCGGGTTTTATAACATGATTAGTGTACAGGCGGGTTTACCGCTGAAAAAACTTTTGAACTAGACTTTCTTTGAAAAAAGCCCTGCAGGTTTAAGAAATGAAGGAAAAATAAACAGTTTAGACACAAAAATAAACACAAGAACTGATCCGAAGTACTTTCAAAAAATAAAGTAAGAAGACACAGCGTACTAGCTCATTTAGAGGTTCATCTGGGAAAAAAAATTGCTGAATAGCTTCCGAGAAAAGGGGGGCACCCTTCCTGGGGAAACCCTTTGAAAAAGAAAATAATTTTAATGAAAAGAACAAAAGACGTTTTTGGTGTAAAAAAAGGACAGATTTTTCCTTTATTTTTTTAATTCACATTTCATCCAGGAACAATACGGGGAAGGAGTAAAACAGTTGATATTATGTGTTTTATATTGTAAATTTAATAAACACGAATTAGAAAAAATACAAGAAAATCCTCTAAAATTTTGAATCTGAAGCGAAAATTTAGAGAAGCATGAAGATCTACTGGGGGCCCCCGCCTGATGGGGGGCCTGCCCTTTAAAAACAACTTTTCTTTTCCTATAAAAACCCCCACCGCTAAAATGAATAATCAATTGTTCAAGCTGAATGAAACAAGCAGAAATATGTAGGAATAACAAAGCATTTGAAAGCATTTGGCTGTTGATGATTGATGACTGATTGTGTTTAGGTTTGTTGTGAAGGTATCAGTTACTGATGAGCCAGGACTTCCTCCTCTACTTTAGCTAAGATCTCTGCCTTCTCTTTCAGTTTCAGCAGAGACTGGACTCTGTCCCTCCAGCCTTCTCTGGCCTCCTTTTCCTCCCCTTTGATGAGCAGGTCCATGTATTCTGGAGTGGTGAGGGGATTTGGCTTCAGGATTATCTCTTTCATTCTGTTCAGGCACTTTGCAGACTCTGCGATCAGTTTCACCACATCATCCTGCATAGATCTATACTCAGACATAAGCTTTGCCATCAGATCCTCTAAGCTCACCTTCTGTCCCCAGACTGTCTCGTATTTTTCTTTCAGCTGTTTCACCGTTTCTGTTTTGTTAATTTGATCATATTCCCATCTGAAGCTCTGGTTTGAATGCACGTTCCAAAAGCATTTCCCTGGACACACCGTGCAGTACCCTTTGCTCCCCATTGCAGAACATCCTTTTTTACCGTCATCATTTGGGATGCCACAAGGGTAGTGACAGGTCACATAACACTGCATGCAGTTGGTGATGTATTTTCCAGTGTTAGAAATATCAACCTGCCTGTTTTTCCTCTTAGTGACATGAAACTCAAAGTTTTCATTGCGTCTGATCTCTGCTTCGTGCTCTTTCAGTTTGTGGTTGGTCTCCCTGATATCCTCAAGCTTGGATAAGCTAAGTTTAACCTGCTTCTGCAGTTCCTCCACGTTACTCTCCAGTTGCTTTCTTTCTTCCTGTAACTCAGTGGTCATTGTCAATCTAATGGTTCTAATGTTAGTTAGACTGGCAAAGAAAGCGGCCATGCTCTTTGTCCCCATGTTCCAAAACTCAAAGCTTTTCTCTTCATAGCACCAAATCATGCGTCTTACCCATGAGGATTTGTTGTAAGCAAACAGCACCGAGTTATTGAATTGGAAGTGAGCTGGCAGCCCGTCTGCACCTGTGGGACATGGGACAGCGGACGCTTTAATGGCCTCTAGAACCGGTGGCTGCTGCTCATCTGCAAATGTCACCAAGATCCTGATGTTCTCTGCCACACCTTTGCCAAAGATTGAAAGTGCTGAATCAAACATGGATCTTTGTGATGATGTCAGCTCAGTTAAAGCCGCCTCAACTACGACACACACAGCATCAATGTCACCAATACCTTCCTGGTTGGTGAAGAGGTTACGCAGCTGCTCTGTGAGCTCCTTGTCTCTGTCTGCGCCACCAATGTCTCCAAAGCTTGGGGAGTCTATGATGGTCAGGGAGTAGTTCACCAGGAAGCCCTCCTGGTGGTAGAGTTTGTACACGGTGATTTCTGATGTCTGACTGTGAACCTGCCCTTCGTCCACTAACTTAAAACGAAACGAGTCTTCCCATCTAACGCCTAGAACGTAGTTTATCATCCCATTGATGACAGTGGACTTCCCAGCACCTGCGGCTCCAAGAACCAAAATGTTTCTGTTACAATTGAAAGATTTTTCTCCAAAAGTGAAACTTTTGCAGCCTTTAATGCTGATTTGCTTCTCTTCTAGTGGAAGTTGGTAAACTGGGATACCTCTTCTTGGTGAAGTCAGTATAGTGCTGTTCTCTTTAACAACAAGAGCCAGTCGTTTAGCTCCCGGCTTTGACTCAATGCAGGTTGATTGACTAAATGTTGATTGATTACATCGAAGCAAACGGAATATTAAAAACACAATAAGAAAGAGAGATATTACCACTGAGTTTGACATGAAAAACGCAGTGATTGTTGGTGCTATCACTCCTGACATCTTGACTTCATCTAATAATGTCAAAATATCTTCTGAAAGGTATCTCTCAGACGCCAATACATCCTTCAGATTGATGATTTCCAGCCAATGAAACCAAAGTAAAACATTCACAGCAGCCAAGATAGTTGTGGCCAACGTTTTTGACAGAGTGAGAAACACTGCGATGGTCAAAGCCGCCGCGCCTGATATCTCAGGAAGATCTATTGCTGATGGGAAGAAATGTGTCACTTTAAAGATATTCAACCGGTGCAAACTAAATACTGCAGACACAACAACTAAAAGAGTTGTTGTTAGAGAGTTAGACCAGATGAAGAACACAGTGACCGTCAGCGTCAATACGCCGGATATCCTCGGATCGTCTAACGCTGCGATGACCAACTTTGAGAGGTTCCTTCTTGTTGAAGTCAGTAGAGTGCTTTTCTCTTTAACAACAAGAGCCAGTCGTTTAGCTAATGGCTTTGACTCAATGCAGGTTGATCGACGTCTCAATAAAATGATGATAAATCGAAGCAAACAGAATATTAAAATCACAGTAAGAAAGAGAGTTATTATCACTGAGTTTGACATGAAAAACGCCGTGATTGTTGGTGCAAACGCTTCTGACATCTTGACTTCATCTAATAATGTCAAAATCACTTCTGAAAGGTATCTCTCAGACGCCAATACATCCTTCAGATTGATGATTTCCAGCCAATGAAACCAAAGTAAAACATTCACAGCAGCCCAGATAGTTGTGGCCAACGTGTTTGACAGAGTGAGAAACACTGCGATGGTCAAAGCCGCCGCTCCTGATATCTCAGGAAGATCTATTGCTGATGGGAAGAAATGTGTCACTTTAAAGATATTCAACCGGTGCAAACTAAATACTGCAGACACCACAACTAAAAGAGTTGTTGTTAGAGAGTTAGACCAGATGAAGAACACAGTGACCGTCAGCGTCAATACGCCGGATATCCTCGGATCGTCTAACGCTGCGATGACCAACTTTGAGAGGTTCCTTCTGGATGCGAATACATCTGTGAGTGTAATGATGTTCTGCCAGTGAAGCAACAGCAGAACAACCACAACGAGGAGCAGAGTTATCGTCAGCCACCCCCACATCTTGATTGTCATTGTAGGTCTTCTCTGTTGACAACCTGTCTGAAAGCAAACAAAAGGAAACAGCATAAAAACATCAATTTCATCCTCTGATACAGTAAAAGGTTTTTATTGCACCAGGAAATGAACCTGATGGTATGCAGTTCATTCATGCCTAATTCTGTTTACCCACAAAGTATTATTTAAAAACAAAAGTACAGCAATTACATCCAACAACATGGCGGACGGTTTGGAAAATGGGGAAGAAATGAAGGGTGCAGGAGGTTTGCTAGACTTGCAGGAAGAAGGCCTTGACTCATAGCCTTATAGACCAGACTACATGTGAGATTAAATGTGTAATTTAGTCTGGCCCTGATGAATGAGACATCAGAAGAGTGCTGATGAGAACAACCCGTTGTTTTTCAAACCATTTCTGTGCCTAGTTTGTGCTGTTGTCGGAAAATATTTATCTTTCTTCTATTATATATTAATTTATCCTATTTACTCACTATAAAAGTTTTCACTCAGTCTGTTTCTCTCTCAAGGCCACACCATTCTCTGCAGGATGGTGTTTGTAGACCAGACAGAGCTTCTTCCCATAACAATCCAGATTCTTTCTCAAGGTTTATTCATAACATGTTACTGTTTAACCAAAGTTTCTGTAATTAGTTTAGACTCTGACTGCTTTCCATTATTGTAAGTAAGGAGGAACGAACGCTGCTCAGATCAGAACAGGGCAGAATGCTGCCATTAGGGCTGCATGATGAACTCTCTTTGCAAAGATATGAATAAATGTGCCGACTGAGTGAAATCCATCAATCTCCGTTTATTTAACTAGGATGAATAGTTGAATACTTCTTTCCCATGACAGTGCCTAGTTTAAAAAAAAAAGCAAAATTAAGAGGGGTTGCTTTATTCAGGGTCCACTTCCTCTCAGGTGGAAAAGCCTGCTGATGGTTCTTTAAATTTGGGCCTCTAGCATAGAAATAGGTTAAAGGAATTAACTTCACAAATATTGATTTTTAATTTTATATTGTGCTTTTATTCCGCTGCTATAATGCTATTTCTTTTTCCTGCCAGATGCTAGCTAAAAAAAGATATTATTATAGTTTAGCATACGTGTGGTCAGTGCCTTTACTGCCTCATCTATTCCTGATGGTATCCTGTGGAGAGGAACTGCTATGTGTGGGTCCTATAGAATAAAATAGGTATTTTAAAGGTTACCTAGCCTAGAGCTGTTAGGATGAGGGTGGCATCCGCGGGGAATCGGGGATGACAGCCATTAGATCTTTTGACCTGCGAGTTTGAAAAGGGTGAGGCCTTGAGAACGAGAGACGGGCAACATGGTCAGCGAGTCCCATCCAGCCCTCCGTGAATCTCAGGGACATAGAGGTGAGTAATACTCTGCAGGCCCAGAGATCCAGGAACAATGCGACCTTTGACCTTGACCCACCATCAAATCATTGGTAATCAAGTCATCTGTTCAGGTACTCCAGGAATATGGGTGTGTAGATGATAGGAAGCACAGCATCTGTTGCATTTATTGACCTCTGGTAAAGATGTTTGGAAAGCCCTAAAATAAACCTGTTATTGCAGCAGCATAATCACACACTGAAGAAACAGGGCTATGGTTAGCATTCAGACTTCATGCTATATTTACAACTGATGCACTTAGAGCAACAGAAGCAGCTGGTTTACATGTAAACTTAATGGTTGACTTTACAATCAAGGAGCATCAAAAGGTCCTGCAGCTCGTCTGGAGCAGCAGGAGCAGCAGGTGTTGGGATCTGGAGTTCTGTCCACCTTTCTCCAGCAGAGGGCGCCCTAGGTCTCCTGGAGCTGAAGCTGACTACCACACCTGCGGCTGATTTGCTCATTAGGGAGACCAGCATATAAGCAGCGGCAGGACTACTCTTCAGCGCCAGAGTGTTAAACCAGTTAGGGAAGAACCTGACTGAAACCTGGAGCTCTGGAAGAGCAACTCAACTGAAAACCTGCCTGCCTGCTCTCAGCAACAAGCCTGAAGATCAAACTGTCTGAATCCGCCTACCATCCTTCAAGAAGGAAACTTGGAGAAGCTCTGAACACTAACAAGCCTGAAGTTAAGTCCTGTCGCTGCCAAGCTCTCTGCTGCCGATCAGTCTCTGGACCCTCCTGGTTCCCTCCCTCTGCCGCTCAGCCTGAACCACTGAACAGGTACAGATCTGCACATCCTCTCAGCTACAAGATCATTAGCTTCCTGGCTAACCTAACTGTCCATCTCTGCAGAGAACCCTGTGTGACCAGTCCCGGATCTGATTACAGTATCTGTCAACTAACCTTGTGCTTATCTTTAATAAACTGTTAAACCTTTACTCAGACTCCGTGGTGTTCTGCATGTGGGTTAGAAACCTAAACCCGAACATGACAGCAGGAGCAGCGTTGTATGAGCTGAACATCTGAGGTGCGTATTGCACTTCACAAGCAGCAGCTGCTGGAGTTGGAAACTTTATCTGCTGGACGCGCCTCATCAACCAATGAGAGAAGCTGATCTGGGAGCTGGCAGGGAGTCAGACGCAGCACTGCTGATGCAGAGCGCTATGATCACTCCTCTGAAACAGTTTATTAACGCCTAAATTAACTTCAAATGTAGAAACCTGCCGGCAGAATATGTTGGCTTTTATTATCCTGCTGCCTGCAGTTTGTAGCACAGACCTGAAAAACGCTAACATCTACTTCCAGCCGCCACCAACAGGAGGGGAAAACCCTG
Source organism: Cyprinodon tularosa (assembly GCF_016077235.1). Lineage (NCBI taxonomy): Eukaryota > Metazoa > Chordata > Actinopteri > Cyprinodontiformes > Cyprinodontidae > Cyprinodon > Cyprinodon tularosa. The sequence goes on from NW_024038247.1 coordinate 47,649, forward strand.
GAGAGGCGAGCGGGCCTGAGGCAGCTGCTGCTGGGGATTCCCAGTGACAGCGCAGCGCCGGTATGTGGGGGTCTGAGCGGCTCCCACAGAGAAATAATCTTTGAAGGCAGGATGGTGATCTGGATGAACTGACTGCACAGACCATGTTTTCAGGAGGACTTTCTCACTTCAGCATAGATTCTAACTACTTTCTACCCGCTGATCACAGCTAATATAGCAAAGCTGCTCTCTGGCATCGAACACAGGAGCAGCAGAAGCTTCTGGACTCACTTTACTGGACCTTTGACCTTAATGAGGATCAGAGATGAAGCATCAGAAGCTTCTTTGATGCTCAAATCGTGTTAGATGTGAACGTAGCATCAGCGTATTAGCTAAGGTTAGCTACAGTGCTAAGCTTAGCTATAATATAGTTGGTAACATGTTGACAGTGTGGAATGTTTACTGGTAGAAGGATGAAGGACTCATGTGCTTTAGAGACATGAGGCGTTGAAACAAACAGAAACTAGTCTGAGGCTTTCAGCAGGAACAAGCATGGCATCATGGCTCCAATGCAAAGCTGGATTGGAGTTCATCTACCAAAGCAGACAGCCAATAAAATACACCTGGAATGGGATTCCAAACTTTTCTAGCAGTAGCCTACCCAGGGGCGTCTCTAGGTTTAAGAGACAAGGGTGGCTCAGCCCCTAGAAGATAATGCGCCAAATTTTTTCAGTGCACCTGCTAAGGCGTTGTCTAAGACAAGCGTGTAACTTTGTGTTGAAAGTTGGTGGGGACGGCTCATAAGGAAAGGGAGCTACCTGCGCGACGCCTTTTTTTTTTGTTGGAAAGGATAAAGCCATTATCAATTTAATGCTTACAGTTGAAAACATAACTGTTACAATATTCACTTATATATTTTGTGCAAAAAATATCACATAAATCTAAACAGACAGTACAAATCAAAGAAATCAAATAAATATATCAATTTTGTAGAACATTTATTGACAGTCAATTTTGGGTCACTTTTTAAAATTAATTTACTTTTAAACCAGGACTCGGACAAGATCTTATGGGACCTTAAGCAGAATATGATTAAGCAACTCCGTCTTTCTGTCAAGAACATCCACCAGCAGGGTATCCAGGGGGGGATTTACCATTAGGCAATACTAGGCAGTTGCCCAGGGCCCCAAGTTCCTGGGGGCCCCATAAAACTCTGTTTCCTTGTATGGTTAATACAACTAATCCTTATTTGTGCTCATTAATTATGTTTTTGATAAAAATCCTTTGGCTAAAATGCCATCAGAACGCTGATAGAGAGGAAAAAGGGACAAGAAGAGAGGGACAAAACCTAGAACAAATAATGGATGTCTATTCTATTAACATTTCTCTATCTGTAGAATGGGGCTGTTTTATGGGTTTACTTCTCAGGGGGCCCCCTGCCTGTCTTTGCCTAGGGCCCCAAATTTCCTAAATCCGCCCCTGAGGGTATCAATACTGATTTGATAGAATCTGGGAGAGCGGACTATGTTCAACCATCCATTTTCTTTAACCTTATCCCTCAGTGGGATCAGGAGGTGCTGGTGCATATCTCCAGCCACGTTCTGGGTGAGAGGTGGGATCACCCTGGACAGGTCACCAGTCTGTCGCAGTATGTTCAACCAGTTTAAAAGTAATCGGTAATCAGATTTATTATTTGCACTTTTACTAAGTGAACTTTCTAACTCCCTTAAATCTGAAATTCCAATGCCAAAATTGTTTAAATCTTTTATCTTTGGACCCCCTGCAGAGTGACGTCACACCTGCAAGATCCTATCCTTACCTTCCTGCTAGATTGCAAAAAGCAGCTTGCTCATGAGTTGTCATCATAACACGCTAAATCTTAAATGTACGTGGACATATAAAAGAAAAAGGGGCACAGTGCTTGCTACTGAATGGCAACACTATCAAAGTCAGGAAAAAGTTTTAAGTAAAGCCGGGATTAAAACAGTAGCTACAAGAAGCTTCAAATAAAAGGTGTTCTTTATGTTCAACCTAAACACCAACTCCGATAGAGCATCAGTAGAGCAGGTGTTTAAATTAATCAATCACTGCTGCGAAAGCTTATAGCAGTGAAAGCTAATATACCACAGCCATCACTTAATAAACGCAAAATAAACAACCCTCTAAAAACGGAAAACTGTCATGGACTGAAAGTTCTGTTTTTATGTGGGAAATTATTTGCGTGTGTTTTAGTATAATTCTGATATATTGGCGCTGTTGTCTGTTTCTATGGCAACGATACTGAATGTAGTGTAGCTTAGAGACCTGCATGGGTCGAGTTTTACCAACCCGCACCCGCCCGAACCCGTTAGGATGACTACCGGACCCGACCCG
>NW_024038247.1:55000-158665 GCF_016077235.1 Cyprinodon tularosa
CGCGCTGAAGAGGAGGAGACCCGCCCAGAGGCTGCTGTTGAATTAAGCTTTCAGGTAGAAAAATAGAGCGGGAGCAAAACTGAGTATGATTGTGCTTTATTCATGTATTTATTACAAAGTATTAATCAAACCCATCAAAGTCATCATCCTCTGTTTCTGAATTAAACAGCTGCGCTAAATCAGACATGCGCAGCTCCTCAGAAATAATGCCGGCTTTTGCGAAAGCTTGAACAACAGAGCCAGCAGACACGTTAGTCCAATCATCTACAATCCATCCACTAACGGTGGCGTAATCTGCCCGGCGCTGCCTTCCACTTATCGTGAAACTGTGGTCTCTGTCGGCCATCCATCGCTCCCATGCCGCTCGCAGCCTTACTTTGAACGGCCGCTTCACACCGATGTCGAGCTGTTGAAGTTCCTTTGTCAGACCCCCCGGGATAACGGCGAGCACAGCATCCATTTGATTCACCATGTTTTTCTCATCAGCTGTGAGATGGGCACGCATGGAGTCACAGATTAACAGCGATGGTGATGCGTGGAAAAAACCACCTGGTCTCCTCCCATACACCTGCCTCAGCCACGCTTTCATCATCTCCTCATCCATCCATCCAGCCTTTTTCATTGGCGTTAATATCATATGTCATCAGAGCGCTGTGTCTGTCTCGCTGTCAGCTCCCAGATCAGCTTCTCTGATTGGTTGATGCGGCGCGTCCAGCAGCAAAACTTCAATTTTTCCATCTAAGCAGCAGCAGCGCGTTGGCGGCGCGTCAGAACGCTCCCGATGCGCTGCGCCTGCTGCTCAAAACGCGCTGCGGGACCTTTTGCTGCACCTATATGCGCGTCAACCATTGACTTTGCCTGTAAACTCGCTGCTTCTGCTGCACCTGCTGGGTCCGGTTCACACCGATGTCGAGCGGTTGAACAGCGAGCACAGCGTTAATTTGTTTCCCCATGTTTTTCACATCAGCTGTGAGATGGGCACGCATGGAGTTACAGATTAATGGTGATGAGTGGAAAAAAAACACCTGGTCTCCTTACATTCAGCCACTCTTTCATCATCTCCTCAATGAGGTGGTCTCAAAAGTCGCAGTTACAACACACATAAGGCGCACCGCACATTTTGAGGGAAAAAAAAGACGATTAAGTGCGCCTTATAGTCGTGAAAATACGGTAAGTTGTGTCAACTTTTTCAAGTTTTTTTAATTCAAGTTACTGGAACTTTCAAGTCTGTAAAAACATATTATTTTAAGTTCAGATTATCTGTAAAAAGTTATTTTAAATTCAGATTACCGTCCCCTGTAATAACTTACATTTTTGAGTTTAAATCCCCCCATTCAATCATCCACTGACAGTAAACCAGTTAATTTTGCATGTTTATTTGAACCACTTTGGCAAAAACAGGTTTACAATTCCACAATGTAAACAAGTAATCTTATGCTTAAAGCAAATTAGGTTTCAGCATATATTTTTTTACTTTCCAACTCCTGTTAAAACCTTACAAATAATGCAATATTGCCAGAGATGACAGGAAACCAGCGCCTTAGTCTTCTCTTGGACGAGTCCTCAGGGAAAGTTACCGCCAGCAGAGCGACCAGATGGCTGAACCAAACTTTAGAAGGGAGCTCCTGGGAAAATCCATGGAAACCCCGTAGCAGCCGGTTGCCATGACAAATTTGAAATAAACATGGATAAGTTGACCTCGCTCCGACTGGGTGTCAACTACAACTTCTAAGTAAACTCAATTTAATTCATAGAATAAGATGAACTTTTCATCAGAAACTTATGAAAGTGAGTTCAACTGGCTCACAACAGACAGTTCAAGTTCCAACCGGCAATTTTATTGTCAGTGAATGCAAAAATCTTAGTAAGGTGAACAATTTTGAGTTGTTGTTTTTACAGTGCTCTTTCTTTTTCTACTTTATGGTATATCAGACATTTCTTTGAAATCTGATTGTGTTAGGAATCCAGTGTGTGTGGGCTGTGTTTGTTTTTTGTGTTCTCTCCCTGCACCACCAGGTGGCGCTCTGTTCTCGTTGGTCCTCCCACACACCTGCGGCTGGTTGTGCTCATTACTGAGGACCACTAAGCGGTGGACTGCCACTAGCTCGTCGCCAGAGTGTTTGCCAGTTTTAGGTACTCTAGCCAAGCTGAGTTTAGCTGAGTCAAACTGAGTCTTCTAGTTCTAACCTTGTTTTTGTCTTTGCCTTTTCGGCAGGAAGTCATCCTGCAAACTGGATCTTTGGCCTTCTCCCCCTGGAAGGATTGTTTTGTGCTTCACACTGAGCAGGGGATTTATCTCCACACGACCCATTCAAGTTCTCCAGGAAATCTAAGTGGCAGTCCGCTCCATTGCTCCTCAAGGAACCAACCAAACCAAAAACCTGTCCGCCCTCCAACGAGCCCCCCAATCTCTGGATAAATCCACACCAACTCGATACAGGGAAGAGAACCTTTTTCTGCTAACCTGAGTCCCGTTCATCTCTGATTTTTGCAAGACGTTGTTCAAAATTCCCACGGACCCTGAACTAACCTCTGAACTTCCCTTCTCACTTCCAGTTCCGGTTCACCAGCTCTCTGAGTTAGCCTGGATCAACCTTATTGATTATTTCAATAAACCTGTAAAACCTTTACTCTGATTCTCTGAGTGGTTTCCTGCATGTGGGTCAGATCTCTTAAAAACATCATGACAGATTGTTCACTGTTTGTGTCTGATTGTATGAATCAGTTGTTTTTTTTTTTTATGAATATCTCACTGATGATGTAGAAGTCTTTAAACCTCTAATATCCTGCCAAACAAAGACTCACCGCCCTGGTCACCCGCCTAAAGAGATACAAGGGAGAAGCAGAAGCCACGAGAATAAACCAGGTGTTCTCCACCAACCCATCCAAAGTGTACTCACAGTGGCAGGGTAATTCAAGATCAGATCCACCCAGGGCTGAGACTGAACAGTACTGGAGGAACATATGGGAGAAGGAGGCATCCCACAACACCAATGCTCAGTGGCTAGTGGAACTAAGAACAGATCACAGCAATCTCCCAGAACAAGAACCAGTATCCATTACAACGGCAGATGTCCAAGAAAGAGCGGCAGGTATGAAGAGCTGGACAGCACCAGGCCCTGACATGATCCACACCTACTGGCTGAAAAAACTAACCGCACTTCATGCACGCCTCGCAGCACAAATGAACCAACTGCTGATGGATGGGACCCACCCAGAATGGCTAACCCAACGACGGACAATCCTGATCATGAAGGATCCGCAGAATGGAACAACCCCATCCAACTACCGGCCAATAACTTGCCTATGTACAACATGGAAGCTCCTGTCAGGCATCATAGCGGCTAAGATGAATAGGCACATGGCTCAATACATGCAGCCTTCCCAGAAGGGAATAGGCAGTAACACCAGAGGAGCCAAACACCAGCTACTAGTGGATAGAGCAGTCACCCGAGACTGTAAGACCAGGCAGACAAATCTGTGCACTGCCTGGATTGACTATAAGAAAGCCTATGACTCAATGCCACATACATGGATACTGGAATGCCTGGAAATGTACAAGATCAACAGGACTCTAATAGCCTTCATCAAGAACTCAATGAAGCTCTGGAAAACAAGTCTGGCGATGCACTATCCCCGCTGCTGTTCTGCATAGGGCTGAACCCCCTCAGCCAGATCATCACAAAGACTGGCTACGCATACCAATTCCAAAGCGGAACAATCATCAGTCACCTCCTCTACATGGATGACATCAAGCTGTATGCCAGGAGTGAGCGAGACATCGACTCACTGATCCACACTACCAGGATCTACAGCAACGACATTGGGATGTCATTCGGACTGGACAAGTGCGGTCGCATGGTCTCAAAGAGAGGGAAGATGATCAGAACCGAGGGGGTTGAACTACCAGAAGGCCACATTACGGATGTGCAGGACAGCTACAAATACCTGGGGGTGCCACAGGCTAACGGAAACCACGAGGAGATGGCAAGAAAGACTGCCACAGCTAAATACCTACAAAGAGTAAGGCAGGTCCTGAAAAGTCAGCCGAATGGGAAAAAAAAGATCCAAGCCATCAACACATATGCCCTACCAGTCATCAGATACCCTGCTGGTATAATAAACTGGACAAAGGAGGAAAAAGAGGCTACTGACATCTCAGAGAGAAGAACAAAAGAAGTTTTGAAATGCAGTACTTTTAAGCTATTTGTATCTTAGTAATTGGATCCACGCTAAGTTTGGTACAGTTTAAAAAAACTATGATATTGGAGATGGCTAGGTACTATACTAAATAATATCCATGTTCATCTACAGTTTTTCTGAATTCACTAAATCAAAAAAACTGGAAAGTGGAAAGGGACAGAGCAGCATGGAGTCCTTTCTGACCAAAGGAGTGCAGGTGTACAGCCAGGGACATCCCAGACATAAGGCAATTACTCAAGCAATGATACCAGACCTTATTATTTCATGCAACCTCCCCTTGTCTTTGATCGACAAGCCCAGCTTTAAGAACTTTATGACAGTCGTAGAGGAGAAATACTGCCCGCCAAGTCGTACCTCAGTAACCAGGCGTCTAATTGAGCTTGCTGCAGAAAAGGTGGTCAAGATTAAATCCAAGTTAGAGAAGACAGACACTGTTTCTGCGACTGTGGATATCTGGACAGACAGGACCATGCGTGGCTTTTTAGGTGTAACATCCCACTTCATGGAATATGAGAAAAACGGCCCAAGGCTGCAGTCAGTCCTCGTAAGTTGTGAGAGATTCACAGAGTCACACACTGGAGAACGAATAAGTGAAAAGTTTGAAGAGATATGTGACAACTTTAACATAAAACACAAATTAGACTACATAATCTCTGATAATGCTGCTAATATGAAGAAAGCTTTCACAGTTTGTTTCCCCTCAACTGTCACTGATAAGGAAGATGATGACGATGATCTGGAAAATGGTGACTTATGGCAGGAAATACAGGATGAAGTAGCATCCATCTGGAGCAGTTGCTGGCAACAGCGCCTACAGTGCTTTGCACATACCTTGCAACTTGTTGTGCGAGATGGATTGAAAGAGACAAAAACTTTAAACAGTGCAATAGCAAAATTAACAAAACTCTGCAGTTTGCTGCATTCTACATGCAGCATGAAGGAAGCATTCAAGGCTCAATATGGAGGCAGTCACAGCATCCCATCTGCTGTATCAACAAGATGGAACTGATTTGGATCCCCAAAGCCTAAATGATCTACTGGAAATTCAGGGACTAAAGGGCTGTGCATTTCACCTTGAGAGTGGAGCCAGCTTAAAGAAAGTCTGGCCCCATTTCTCCAAGCAACAGACCTTACACAAGTGGAGAAAGTAGTGACAATCAGTGCAGCTCTCCCCTGCGTAGCTCACTAACATGCTAAAGACAACTCGTCATCTGACTGGTCTCATTAAAGCCCTGCAAACATCACTTCATCATCGTTTTAAGGGCAGGTTGGTGAACGTCAGATTAGATATCTCTGCTCAGATTGCTGAAGATCTTCCATTTGGAGATAACCTCTATATGATGTCTGCATTCCCTGATCCATCATTCTGCCTCTTTTGGCTGGAACAAGATGTTGGCGCACCAGAGGAAGTCAAGAGTGAGGTGAAGGAGAAGTTAATAGGTGAGAAGTAAAAAAATGTTTCCATTACACCACAATGCATTAGTCTTTAATAAAATCACATCCAGGTTCACTTGTGATTAGTTGTCTGTATTTTATGATCCTGTTATAGTAATTAATCCTTGTTTTACTTTCTTGTGTGTGACACAGACCTGGCCTTGGCAGAAGCTATGAAAGTCCCCCTCCCTGACAGCAGAAGTGGGGATGATGATCAAGATGATGAACCACCTGCAAAGACTCCACGCCTTTCCTATGGCTACCGAAAGAAAGGCACCAAAAAACTTCTGGCCACGGCTCTTCTGTTAAGACTGAGATTTATCGCTACATCCAGGTGACTTCTGAAGGAGATGGAGACTGTTTAGACTTCTGGAAAAGGTATGCAACTGTTTTTCCAAGACTTCATCCTGTGGCTATGAGGGCACCTGCACTTCATCATGATGGGAGTCAGAGCGACAGGCCGCTAATCATTGAGGGAGGCGACCTGAGGCTTCTTTGGGAATAATGGAGGCAGACTGGAAGCATGCTGGCACTATGGATTGGTCCAGCCAGGTGTTAAAGATGTCTGTGAGGACACCAGCCAGCTGATCTGACCACTCCTTATACACCAGTAAGGCTGAGGAAACGCTGCAGCGTCTCTGGCTGGGATGTTACACACTGGTTCCTCTCTTCTCATGGTTAAAGCAGTGGGGGGGGCGGATTAGGATTCAGGTTTAATAACAAACTGTTTATTTTTGCACAACGGCGTAATATTTGTCTGGTTATTTTTTTGTTTGGTCAGACAAAGATGAGCATTTGGCTCAGCAGGATGAAGGAGAAAGGTTCAGTAGATGCTGACCTGATGTTCAGAGGGCTGGTAGCTGCACGTCTGACAGAGTTTGATTATAAGATGGTGTCAGACTGTGGAAACCCTGAATAAAATAACTATGTATAATGATTCTCTAGAAACGTCACATTATATTAATAGTATTATCTTCTATAAACAAACCGTGACTCTAAAGTAAAAGTTATTCATTTGTGACATTGACTTCTGTCTTGGGATTTATCCTAATTATTTAGATTTTTAACATTACAATTTATATTTTTCCAAGCACACAACAGTTTAAAGCAAAGTTTAGTTTGAAAAGAATGTGCAGGAAGGATTGAAAAGCATGTTAACACGGTAATGTAGGCTGGAGTTCATTATCTGACGCATGCAGATACACACCAGGAACCTGGAAACTGAAAAAATACTGAATTACAAAAAACATTTAAAAAACAAACATGTTTCATTGATATATATACAAAAATGAATATTAGGAACTATATTTATCATTATTATACTGGGCAAGTAAAAATAGTTTCTGGGCAAATGAAATGTGAAAGTCACTGAGGTAAAATCCTTAAGGTCAACACGTGATTAACATGATTCACTTGTGAGTTTGTATCATAATGACACATTGGACCAATAAAAGGGAGTTCATGGTAAACACCTGCCCAGGTATGTTATCAGGCCCTGGGGCCTTCCTTGGGGTGACTCTCCTTATGGCACGGTTTAAGTTGTTCTCACTGCCTCTTTATCCTCTTTATATTGAGCATTCAGTGCAGTTTGGCTCTCAGCCATTCAGGATGGCTCCTGATCTTCAGCAGCTGCAGGATGTTTGTTCTACCAGCTTTCATGGAGAGAAAGCAGCTGATGCAGCAACAAGGTGTGGATCCTGTCTGGGCCTACAGATCCATCCATCCATTATCTGACACGCTTGTCCTAAGTGGGGTGGCGAGGGGTTCTGGTGTCTATCTCCAGCTGTCTACGGGCGAGAGGCGGGGTCCACCCTGGACAGGTCGCGAGTCCATCACAGGGCGGGACTACATACATCAAACATACAGAAAAATAAAAACTCCTCCTCACCCACTGCAGGTGGTCTCCCCCCTTTTCCCTCCAAGCTGGGGTCCTCTACCAGAGGCCTGGGAGCTTCAGGGTTCTGCCAGCATCTCTGCTGTTCCTAGAACTGCACTCTGCTGGACCGAGATGTCTGATGTATTCCAGGGGATAAAAAAAACATACATATATATATATATATATATATATATATATATATATATATATATATATATATATGGGAAAAGTTAAAGATGAGGAAAATTTCCATTTGTGAATCTGAAATATCAAAATTAGATCAGTTGCCAGTCTACCATCTATATTAATCTGCTTTTAATAAAACTAAATTAATGCTCTCACATATAAACATGAATGTAGAATCAATTTTATAAATTAAAATGTTCTGGAAAACTCCTCCAGTCGGACTGGATTATGAAATACTGACTTAATCCAGAAGGTGGCAGCAGTGAGATGTTTGCTGCATTAGAAGAAGAAGAAGGAGCAGAAGGGGTAAAATAAAAGAAAGGACTGACTGTGCAGCTAGCAGCTGTTAGCATTAGCATTAGCTTCCGTGTGCTAGCAGAGAGGCTGCTAATGTGTGAGTGTTTGCAGTGAGAATGTGTTGAGTCCAGCTGGAAGGAGAGTTTGTCAGCGAGCAGTTAACTCCTGCTGGAGAAACATTCCCAGAGTTTAAAGGAAGATTAGATCAGATCGAGGAGGAGAAGATGGATGATCAGCACAGACTGCTGGATTTCACCAGGATCCCCCAGATCATCTTACACCGGACAGGTAGGAACCACCTGATACTAACGCTGCCCTCATCAGGCTACCTGGAGACACTAGCCTAGGAACCATAGGTAGGAACCACCTGATACTAACGCTGCCCTCATCAGGCTACCTGGAGACACTAGCCTAGGAACCATAGGTAGGAACCACCTGATACTAACGCTGCCCTCATCAGGCTACCTGGAGACACTAGCCTAGGAACCATAGGTAGGAACCACCTGATACTAACGCTGCCCTCATCAGGCTACCTGGAGACACTAGCCTAGGAACCATAGGTAGGAACCACCTGATACTAACGCCGCCCTCATCAGGCTACCTGGAGACACTAGCCTAGGAACCATAGGTAGGAACCGCCTGATACTAACGCTGCCCTCATCAGGCTACCTGGAGACACTAGCCTAGGAACCATAGGTAGGAACCGCCTGATACTAACGCTGCCCTCATCAGGCTACCTGGAGACACTAGCCTAGGAACCATAGGTAGGAACCGCCTGATACTAACGCTGCCCTCATCAGGCTACCTGGAGACACTAGCCTAGGAACCATAGGTAGGAACCGCCTGATACTAACGCTGCCCTCATCAGGCTACCTGGAGACACTAGCCTAGGAACCATAGGTAGGAACCACCTGATACTAACGCTGCCCTCATCAGGCTACCTGGAGACACTAGCCTAGGAACCATAGGTAGGAACCACCTGATACTAACGCTGCCCTCATCAGGCTACCTGGAGACACTAGCCTAGGAACCATAGGTAGGAACCACCTGATACTAACGCTGCCCTCATCAGGCTACCTGGAGACACTAGCCTAGGAACCATAGGTAGGAACCACCTGATACTAACGCTGCCCTCATCAGGCTACCTGGAGACACTAGCCTAGGAACCATAGGTAGGAACCACCTGATACTAACGCCGCCCTCATCAGGCTACCTGGAGACACTAGCCTAGGAACCATAGGTAGGAACCACCTGATACTAACGCTGCCCTCATCAGGCTACCTGGAGACACTAGCCTAGGAACCATAGGTAGGAACCACCTGATACTAACGCTGCCCTCATCAGGCTACCTGGAGACACTAGCCTAGGAACCATAGGTAGGAACCGCCTGATACTAACGCCGCCCTCATCAGGCTACCTGGAGACACTAGCCTAGGAACCATAGGTAGGAACCGCCTGATACTAACGCCGCCCTCATCAGGCTACCTGGAGACACTAGCCTAGGAACCATAGGTAGGAACCACCTGATACTAACGCTGCCCTCATCAGGCTACCTGGAGACACTAGCCTAGGAACCATAGGTAGGAACCACCTGATACTAACGCTGCCCTCATCAGGCTACCTGGAGACACTAGCCTAGGAACCATAGGTAGGAACCACCTGATACTAACGCTGCCCTCATCAGGCTACCTGGAGACACTAGCCTAGGAACCATAGGTAGGAACCACCTGATACTAACGCTGCCCTCATCAGGCTACCTGGAGACACTAGCCGAGGAACCATAGGTAGGAACCACCTGATACTAACGCTGCCCTCATCAGGCTACCTGGAGACACTAGCCTAGGAACCATAGGTAGGAACCACCTGATACTAACGCTGCCCTCATCAGGCTACCTGGAGACACTAGCCTAGGAACCATAGGTAGGAACCACCTGATACTAACGCTGCCCTCATCAGGCTACCTGGAGACACTAGCCTAGGAACCATAGGTAGGAACCACCTGATACTAACGCCGCCCTCATCAGGCTACCTGGAGACACTAGCCTAGGAACCATAGGTAGGAACCACCTGATACTAACGCCGCCCTCATCAGGCTACCTGGAGACACTAGCCTAGGAACCATAGGTAGGAACCACCTGATACTAACGCTGCCCTCATCAGGCTACCTGGAGACACTACCCTAGGAACCATAGGTAGGAACCACCTGATACTAACGCTGCCCTCATCAGGCTACCTGGAGACACTAGCCTAGGAACCATAGGAAGGAACCACCTGATACTAACGCTGCCCTCATCAAGCTACCTGGAGACACTAGCCTAGGAACCATAGGTAGGAACCACCTGATACTAACGCTGCCCTCATCAGGCTACCTGGAGACACTAGCCTAGGAACCATAGGTAGGAACCACCTGATACTAACGCTGCCCTCATCAGGCTACCTGGAGACACTAGCCTAGGAACCATAGGTAGGAACCACCTGATACTAACGCTGCCCTCATCAGGCTACCTGGAGACACTAGCCTAGGAACCATAGGTAGGAACCACCTGATACTAACGCTGCCCTCATCAGGCTACCTGGAGACACTAGCCTAGGAACCATAGGTAGGAACCACCTGATACTAACGCTGCCCTCATCAGGCTACCTGGAGACACTAGCCTAGGAACCATAGGTAGGAACCACCTGATACTAACGCTGCCCTCATCAGGCTACCTGGTGACACTAGCCTAGGAACCATAGGTAGGAACCACCTGATACTAACGCTGCCCTCATCAGGCTACCTGGTGACCCGCCTTGAGAGGCCGGTGCTAACGTTGTCCCGCCTGCAGCGTTCAGGGTCAACGTTAGGCCATCTGCAGCGGTCGGGGCTAACGTTAGCCTGTCTGCAGCGGTCGGGGCTAACGTTAGCCTGTCTGCAGCGGTCGGGGCTAACGTTAGCCTGTCTGCAGCGGTCGGGGCTAACGTTAGCCTGTCTGCAGCGGTCGGGGCTAACGTTGACCGGTCTGCAGCGGTCGGGGCTAACGTTAGCCTGTCTGCAGCGGTCGGGGCTAACGTTAGCCTGTCTGCAGCGGTCGGGGCTAACGTTAGCCTGTCTGCAGCGGTCGGGGCTAACGTTGACCGGTCTGCAGCGGTCGGGGCTAACGTTAGCCTGTCTGCAGCGGTCGGGGCTAACGTTAGCCTGTCTGCAGCGGTCGGGGCTAACGTTGACCGGTCTGCAGCGGTCGGGGCTAACGTTGACCTGTCTGCAGCGTTCGGGGCTAACGTTAGCCTGTCTGCAGCGGTCGGGGCTAACGTTGACCGGTCTGCAGCGGTCGGGGCTAACGTTAGCCTGTCTGCAGCGGTCGGGGCTAACGTTGACCGGTCTGCAGCGGTCGGGGCTAACGTTAGCCTGTCTGCAGCGGTCGGGGCTAACGTTAGCCTGTCTGCAGCGGTCGGGGCTAACGTTAGCCTGTCTGCAGCGGTCGGGGCTAATGTTAGCCTGTCTGCAGCGGTCGGGGCTAACGTTGACCGGTCTGCAGCGGTCGGGGCTAACGTTAGCCTGTCTGCAGCGGTCGGGGCTAACGTTAGCCTGTCTGCAGCGGTCGGGGCTAACGTTGACCGGTCTGCAGCGGTCGGGGCTAACGTTGACCTGTCTGCAGCGGTCGGGGCTAACGTTAGCCTGTCTGCAGCGGTCGGGGCTAACGTTAGCCTGTCTGCAGCGGTCGGGGCTAACGTTGACCGGTCTGCAGCGGTCGGGGCTAACGTTAGCCTGTCTGCAGCGGTCGGGGCTAACGTTGACCGGTCTGCAGCGGTCGGGGCCAACGTTGACCTGTCTGCAGCGTTCGGGGCTAACGTTAGCCTGTCTGCAGCGGTCGGGGCTAACGTTGACCGGTCTGCAGCGGTCGGGGCTAACGTTAGCCTGTCTGCAGCGGTCGGGGCTAACGTTGACCGGTCTGCAGCGGTCGGGGCTAACGTTAGCCTGTCTGCAGCGGTCGGGGTTAACGTTAGCCTGTCTGCAGCGGTCGGGGCTAACGTTAGCCTGTCTGCAGCGGTCGGGGCTAACGTTAGCCTGTCTGCAGCGGTCGGGGCTAACGTTGACCGGTCTGCAGCGGTCGGGGCTAACGTTAGCCTGTCTGCAGCGGTCGGGGCTAACGTTAGCCATTCTGCAGCGGTCGGGGCTAACGTTGACCGGTCTGCAGCGGTCGGGGCTAACGTTGACCTGTCTGCAGCGTTCGGGGCTAACGTTAGCCTGTCTGCAGCGGTCGGGGCTAACGTTGACCGGTCTGCAGCGGTCGGGGCTAACGTTGACCTGTCTGCAGCGGTCGGGGCTAACGTTGACCGGTCTGCAGCGGTCGGGGCTAACGTTAGCCTGTCTGCAGCGGTCGGGGCTAACGTTGACCGGTCTGCAGCGGTCGGGGCTAACGTTGACCTGTCTGCAGCGTTCGGGGCTAACGTTGACCTGTCTGCAGCGTTCGGGGCTAACGTTAGCCTGTCTGCAGCGGTCGGGGCTAACGTTGACCGGTCTGCAGCGGGTCGGGGCTAACGTTAGCCTGTCTGCAGCGGTCGGGGCTAACGTTGACCGGTCTGCAGCGGTCGGGGCTAACGTTAGCCTGTCTGCAGCGGTCGGGGCTAACGTTGACCGGTCTGCAGCGGTCGGGGCTAACGTTAGCCTGTCTGCAGCGGTCGGGGCTAACGTTAGCCTGTCTGCAGCGGCCGGGGCTAACGTTAGCCTGTCTGCAGCGGTCGGGGCTAACGTTGACCGGTCTGCAGCGGTCGGGGCTAACGTTAGCCTGTCTGCAGCGGTCGGGGCTAACGTTAGCCTGTCTGCAGCGGTCGGGGCTAACGTTAGCCTGTCTGCAGCGGTCGGGGCTAACGTTGACCGGTCTGCAGCGGTCGGGGCTAACGTTGACCTGTCTGCAGCGGTCGGGGCTAACGTTAGCCTGTCTGCAGCGGTCGGGGCTAACGTTGACGGGTCTGCAGCGGTCGGGGCTAACGTTAGCCTGTCTGCAGCGGTCGGGGCTAACGTTGACCGGGCTGCAGCGGTCGGGGCTAACGTTAGGCCATATGCAGCGGTCAGTGCTAACGTTGACCCGTCAACTACCCAGTTATAAATCTGGGTAAACTGTGCCAATGCGGCGTGCTCCTGTTAAATCTTTCCTGGGTTCTTCCAAAGGACGGACTTGGTGAGAAAACGAGTCCGTACTCCGTTCATGGGGATTATTAGTGTCTCGTCTCTATGGATCTTCTTCTTGGGCTCCATCTTTGCATCTCTTTATGCTAACTGGTCCATTATTAATCAAACACAGGAGCTCTTTGCACGGCCTTGTCAGGATCCTCTAGCAGGGTACCTGCAGTCGCTCGCTGCATTGCTGACCGTCCTGTTTCTTCCATAGCTGGATGTTTCTGTTAAGACAGCAGGACGCTCCATTTCTTTCATGGATTAACCAGAGGGAAACGTTTAGCTTTGGCCATTAAGTTTTCTGCAGCAAAGTTAGCAGTTTTAAGAAGCCGCTTTATTTCATCTTCACACTGCGCCTGTGCATCATGGCTAGCTTTGGCTAGCTTTAGCCAAAGCTCATTTCACTGCTGCAGTGTGAGATCAGAGTCGCCATCGGTGGCACTTTGGCTGCTAAAGGGTACGGGACGTCCATTTCACCAGGATGGAGCTTCAGCCAGTCAGGTTAAAACGTTTCAGCTGCTTAGTGATATTGGCGCCTGTTGGAGGGTCGGCGGTATCTGGATCAGTCCCCACATCACTGAGTCCGCCATCGCTTTGATTTCTGTTGATTTTTAGGAGCTGCTGATACGACCATAGATCTGGGTTTTAGCCAGACATCCATATTTGGAAGAATTTATAGGATAAAAACATTAAATATCATACACCTATCTAAAAACTAAACTGTGCTCTAAAGCTGTGTTCACTCTGGAGGCGTGCCTCCCATTCTACTTTTAGAAATTCTAGGAACCACTAGTAAACCTGCAGATTGAGAGCGAAGTGCTCTGTTAGGAACACAAGGAACAATCAGATCTCTGATATCAGATGGAGCTTGGCCATTTAAGGCTTTATATGTGAGAAGGAGGATTTTAAATTCTATTCTGGATTTAACAGGAAGCCAATGAAGAGAAGCCAGGATAGGCGAGATATGATCTCTCTTTTTCATTTTCATCAGAACTCTGGCTGCAGCATTTTGGATCAGCTGAAGGCTTTTAACTACAGTTTGTGGACTTCCTGATAGTAAAGAATTACAATAGTCCAGCCTTGAAGTAACAAATGCATGGACTAGTTTCTCAGCATCACCCCTGGACAGGAGATTGCTCATTTTTGCAATATTCCTCAGATGAAAGAAGGAAATTCTAGAAACCTCTTTGATCTGGGATTTAAATGACAGGTCCTGATCAAAAATAACACCAAGATTTTTTACTTTATTATCTGAAATCAGTTTAATCCCATCCAAATGAAGTGACTGGCTAATCAGTTTCTTTTTCAGAGACTCTGGTCCAAAGACTATAACTTCTGTTTTGTCTGCATTCAGAAGCAGAAAGTTAAGAGTCATCCAGGTTTTTATGTCTTCAGACATGCCTGTAATCTATGTAATGGGTTAGCTTCATCTGGATTATAGACAGATATAGCTGGGTATCATCAGCATAACAGTGGAAATTAATCCCATGCTGTCTAATAAAGCAAATATCACGACGCCTCAAACCTTAAAACTCTTTCTATATACTTCCAGCCGCTATGAGCGGCAGCAGCAATCCCCCTCTGGCTGGCCGCAGCAGAGAGCTTCCGGCGGGGAGTGGCAGCGCCGCCTCCTGGCGGGATGCTGGAGCTCCCAACATGAACTGCATACGGTGTTGCCAGATTGAAAGGTTTCATTTTGGAATCAAACTAGCTTTGGGTGGATGGAGATAGTTTGTTCAGAATCAGGTGGGCGGAGCTTGAGTTTACAGCAGAGAACTAGTGGCGCCACAGATGATGCTGGTTTTAGCAGCAGGTGGATCTGGTGTGATAAACCTCACAGTAACCATCGATGCCATGGAGGAGGAATCCTTCAAAGATGCTGATTGAATGATTGACTTTATGGATCTCATAGTGGAACCAGTTAGTCTTCCATCAGCTTAAATAGTGAAGGAGGAGGAGCCAAAGGAGGAAAAGGTTGCATGGGATACATAGAGGATGTACAGGGCGTTAGCAGGATAGCAGGATCATTATACCGGATTGTTGCACAGGCTGTTTCCATGGAGACACTATATAGTTATAGAACAGGCTGTCAGATATAAACAGGTTATTGCAGAGACTATTAAATAGTAATTATTCTCCATTGCAGCGGTTCTAGTGTCTCACTGTAGAGTCTGGTAGCAGCAGGATGAATGACCTGCAGTAGCTCCTCTTTCCTAACAGGCTGTAAAAGTCTCTGACTAAAGGAGCTGCTCAGCTCCTCTCAGGTTGCTGCAGAGGGTGGAAGGTGGCGTCCATGATGGATGGAAGCTTGGACAGCAGCCTCCTCTCAGCCACTGAGTCCAGACTGCAGCCCAGGACAGAAATGGACAGTTTGTTCAGTCTCTTTCTGTCCCGCTCTGCGCTGCCTGGGGCCCAGCAGACGACAGCATAGAGGAGGGCTGAAGCCTCCACAGAGTCAGAAAAGGTTTGAAGGAGGAGACTGATCACTGCAAAGGAGCTCAGCCTCCTCAGGAGGTGGAGGGAGGCGACTCTGAGCCTCCTTCTACAGGGAGTCGATGTCATCAGACCAGTTTATTATTGACCTGAACACCCAGGGATTAGAAACCCTCCACCGTTTCTATGTCCTGCTCTGGATGTTCACGGGGGGTGAGGGGCTCTCCATGGTGAGCAGGTGGGCTGGGGTGAGGCGCTCTATTGTCATTCATGGTGCTGGAGGAAACCAGTGTTATCAGTATTTAGTGCTTGGTGCCATTAAGCTCCTCCCCCTCCCTATATCAAAAGCAGCAGTCCATAGAGCTTTATTGCAAGTTGCTCTGCTGTAAGACGAGTCCTGAACCTCATGGACCTGCAGATCCTGTCAGGTTTATGGATGAGAGAAGTGGACTAACAGGGAATGGCTGGAATCAGCTGCACACCGTCCCCCCCCCCCAGTAGTTTATTGTTGTTTAGTTCAGCTTTCAGAACATTTCCCTCCATAAACTGCAGCAGCTTCTTCCCACCACCATCACACTGATGAACTGTTGGATAAAAAAAGATCTTATCTCACTCTTATGTTTACGTTTGATCACCACTGCACTTTAAAGATAGAAATGTCTTTATGCATTCACTACAAAATGAATGAAGTCTCAGTCTATTAAGTCTATTTTTTTTTAAAGAGCAAATTTCCGGCGTTATAAAAAGCGGATTAGCGTGGATGGATCAGATGTGATCCTGTAGCCCTGATAAAGATCCCAGCAGCTGAGTTCTTGGCTGCAGGGAGGCGTCCAGGAGGCGTCCTAACCAGAGCCTCCTCATCTGGCTCCTCTCCATGTGGAGGAGCAGCGGCTCTACTCTGAGTCCCCCCCGATGACTGAGCTCCTCCCCCTCTCTAAGGGAGAGCCCAGCCACACTATGGAGGAAACTCATTTCAGCCGCTTGGATCCAGGATCTCATTCTTTCAGTCGTGACCCAAAGCTGATGACCATAGATGAGCGGAGGAACGTAGATCAATCGGTAAATCCAGAGCTTTGCTTTTTGGCTCAGCTCTTTCTGAACCACCACAGGCCAATACAGCGCCCGCTTCACAGCAGACGCCGCACCAATCCGCCTGTCGATCTCCTGCTCCATCTTCCCCTCATTCATGAACACGACCCCAGATACTTCAACTCCTCCACTAGGGGCAGCACATCCTCCCCAACCTGGAGAAGGCACTCTACCATTTTCCAGCTGCAGACCATGGTCTGGGATTTGGAGGCACTGATCCTCATCCTGGCTGTGAACTGATCCAGGTAGAGCTGTAGATCACTAGCCTGATGAAGCCAATAGAACCACATCATCTGAGAATGAAATGGACCTTTGGTCAGGAAATGGAACAGGAAGTCTGAGGTGGTAGCCAGCGGCACAAGAAGGGGAGAATTTCAGTTATTTCTAGTGATGATGTCTTCAAACTTTAAATGCTGTAAATATTTTCTGTTTAGAGACACTGTGCCTAAATAAAAGCTAAAACCACTGAAAGATTATTAGAGAGTTCCCTGTTTGTTTGTTAGGAAAGAAGAAGTTAATTAACCACACCTATTAACTATGAAATGCTTTATTAAAGATGTCTGACTAATTATTTCAGAGTTAAATGAAAGATCAGTTTGGTTGCACTGATTCTCACAGCTTCATGATCGTATTCTCATTCCTAACTTCTGATGAGTAACTCCTGACTGTCAGATCATTTTCAGAGCCGTCTGCATCCCCCCGCCTAGCGTTACTTCCTCCTTCTGCACCGCCACCGCTGATGAAGAAGGACTCTCCTCTATAATTGGTCGAAACACGTCGGGTTGTAGCCAGGCACCCACGTTCTGTAGCACAGACTACGACCTGGTTCAGCAACGAAGGGTCTGCTGGTGGAAAAGAGACATTTTGGGGGGCGGGGGTTAGGTGCAGGACTAAGGTTATAACCTGTTAAAGAAGAAAAACCACTGATGGAGGCCAGAGGTGCAGCAGATGATGAAATGTTTCATATGAGTTCAACCAACATGACGTCATTCTGCTAAACCTCTTTAATTGATCTGGAAAGTAGTTCAAACGTTTCTTCAATGGTTGAGAATCTGTCTGTTCAGGCAGATTCCAAAGCACTGATTCTAAAAGTGGAAGTCCAAACCCTACCATATGACATGATGCCATGTCAGAGCTGCAGTGCATGCTGGGAGATGTACAGTGGTGTGAAAAAGTGTTTGCCCCCTTGCTCATTTCCTGTTTTTCTTGCATGTTTGTCACACTTAAGTGTTTCGGAACATCAAACCAATTTAAACAATAGTCAAGGACAACACAAGTAAACACAAAATGCAATTTGTAAATAAGGGTGTTTATTGATAAAGGATAAAAAAATCCAAACCATCATGGCCCTGTGTGAAAAAGTGATTGCCCCCCTCGTTAAAGTATACTATAACTGTGGTTTTTAACCCCCGAGTTCAATTTCTCTGGCCACACCCAGGCCTGATTATTGCCACACCTGTTTTCAATCAAGACATTACTTAAATAGGAGCCGCCTGACACAGTAAAGTCCACGAAAACATCCTTAAAAGCTACCCATCATGCCAAACATCCAAAGAAATTCAGGAACAATTGAGAAAGAAAGTAATTAAGATCTATCAGTCTGGAAAGGGTTATAAAGCCATTTCCAAAGCTTTGGGAATCCAGAGAACCCCAGTGAGAGCCATTATCCACAAATGGCGAAGACATGGAACAGTGGTGAACCTTCCCAGGAGTGGCCAGCCACCCAAAATTACCCCAAGTGTGCAGTGACGACTCATCCAAGAGGTCACAAAAGACCCCACAACAACGTTCAAGAACTGCAGGCCTCACTTGCCTCAGTTAAGGTCAGCGTTCATGCTTCCACCATGAGGAAAAGACTGGGCAAAAATGGCCGGCATGGCAGAGTTCCAAGAAGAAAGCCACTGCTGAGCAAAAAGAACATTAAAGCTCGTCTCAATTTTTTCCAAAACACATCTTGATGATCCCCAAGACATTTGGGAAAACATTCTGTGGACCGATGAGACAAAAGTGGAACTCTTTGGAAGGTGTGTGTCCCATTACATTTGGCGTAAAAGGAACACTGCATTTCAGAAAAAGAACATTATACCAACAGTAAAATATGGTGGTGGTAGTGTGATGGTCTGGGGCTGTTTTGATGCGTCAGGACCTGGAAGACCTGCTGTGATAAATGGAACTATGAATTCTGCTGTCTACCAAAAGATTCTGAAGGAGAATGTCCGACTATCTGTTTGTGAACTCAAGCTGAAACAAACTTGGGTTCTGCAGCAGGACAATAATCCTTAAAACACCAGCAAGTCCACCACTGAATGGCTGAAAAACAAAATGAAGACTTTGGAGTGGCCTAGCCAAAGTCCTGACCTGAATCCTATTGAGATGTTGTGGTATGACCTTAAAAAGGCTGTTCATGCTCGAAAACCCTCTAATGTAACTGAATTAGAACAATTCTGCAAAGATGAGTGGGCCAAAATCCCTCCAGAGCGCTGTAAAAGACTCATTGCAAGTTATCGCAAATGCTTGGTTGCAGTTGTTGCTGCTAAGGGTGGCCCAACCAGTTATTAGGTTTAGGGGGCAATCACTTTTTCACACAGGGCTATGATGGTTTGGATTTTTTTCTCCTTTAACAATAAACACCTTCATTTACAAATTGCATTTTGTGTTTACTTGTGTTGTCCTTGAGTATTGTTTAAATTGGTTTGATGTTCCGAAACACTTAAGTGTGACAAACATGCAAAAAAACAGGAAATGAGGAAGGGGGCAAACACTTTTTCACACCACTGTAGTTCCAGTCTGGTTATATATCGTTAGATCAACATAAGCATGATTAAAGTGAACTTTCCTTGTCTTTCCCCTCCAACATCACGTCTTTCTCCTGTGTTTGTCTTTCCAGACCTCCTGCAGGTTGGAAAAGAGGAGGATTTCTCTGAGCAGCAGCTCTGGAAACAGGAGAGGAATTTTAGTTTGGACCAAGAGGAACCAGAACCTCTGCAGATGAAAGAAGAGCAGCTAAAGCCAGAAGATCCCTGGACTAAAGAGGAAACCATGGAGCTCCCCATCAGTGAGCAGGAGGAGCAGCTGCTTCTCAAGCAGGAGGAAGGAGACGTAGAAGAGAAACCATTCCCGTGTCTGACGTGTGGAGAAAGCTTTCTAAAGAAAACCCATCTAATGGCTCATGCCAGAACTCACACGGGTCAGACGATTCATGAATGTCTGACCTGTGGGAAAAGCTTCACTCAGAAATGTAATCTGGATAAACACATAAGAACTCACACAGGTGAGAAGCCGTTCTCCTGTACTGTTTGCGGAAAGAGTTTTACTCAGAAAGGTCATTTGACGTCTCACATGACGAGTCACTCAGATGAAAGACCGTTTTCCTGTAAGACTTGTGGTAAAATGTTCAAAAGAAGAAATTTAGTAAATGAGCACATGAGAACTCACACAGGTGAGAAACCTTTTGGATGTCTGTCCTGCGGAAAAAGCTTCACTCGGAAATTTGTTCTAGCTAAACACATCAGAACTCACGCAGGCCAGAAGCCGTTCTCCTGTACAGTTTGTGGGAAAAGTTTTACTGAAAGAAGTTTGTTGACTGACCACATGAAAAGTCACACAGGAGAGAAGCTTTTCTCCTGTACGGTATGTGGCAAAGGTTTTTGTCGAAAAGATGATTTGACTAGACACATGACCACTCACTCCGATGAAAGACCTTTTCTTTGTGAGACCTGCGGAAAAATGTTCAAAAGAAAAGATTTAGTGAAGGAACATATGAAAACTCACACGGGGGAGAAAATGTATGAATGTCTGTGCTGTGAAAAAAGCTTCTCTGATAAACGCACGCTTAATAAACACGTTAGAATTCACACAGGTGAGAGGCCCTTCACCTGTACACTTTGTGGAAAAAGTTTTTCCCTAAAAAGTAGGTTGACTGACCACATGAGAATTCATACAGGTGAGAAACCTTTCGAATGTCTGTCCTGTGGAAAAGCTTTCACCTTTAAATCTGATCTTAATAGACACATCAGAATTCACACAGGTGAGAGGCCGTTCACCTGTATGACATGCGGCAAAAGTTTTACTCAGAAACGTGACTTGAACAGACACATGGGAATTCATGCGAGGAACGCTTTTCATCCATAAAACTCCTAAAAAGATTAATAACAGAAGTCACAGCAGTGAGGCGCCACTGAAATAAACAGGAGAAACCTTTTCAATGTGTAAATGGTGAAAAAATGCCTCCACCTCTTTCCATCAGAAAATCACAGGTTAAATCCTTTTTATAGCAAGTTTGGAGAAAACCTTTCATTAACAGCAATAATCTTCTGTTTACATGGAAAGTAGAACAGATCAGGCCTAAAACCGTAAACAAATATTAGACTTAGATTTATTTGTCCCTTTGTTTACATAAGTGTAAAACAAAAAGACATTTCCTTTAAAAAAGCTCTCTGGACAATTTCTTTTAAGTGCAGCTTTGAAAATAGTAAAAAAAAAATAAAAACAGTAATATAAATATATGACTAAATTTAGTGTTCTGACATATTTTTTTATATATATAAATATAATAAAATCAGCGGTTCTATATAACATTCATCAGCCTGATGGTGGTGGGAAGAAGCTGCTGCAGAACTGAAACAGACGGTTAAGGTAAATCTTCCATCCATGAGACGGAGGAGCTGCTCTCTTCCATCTGAGTAATATTAACCTGTAACTAATCCTGCTGCGCTGTGTTTGGTTTAGTTGGAGTGAAAACTGTGAATAAAGCCGTTAGATCACTTTGATCAATATTCCTCTTCCATATAAACTAAACGGGTTTAAACTGCTTTAACTTGATAAAAAGCCTTTGAATTAATGAAGCATTAAAGAAGTCTGACACTCAGTGTCATTATTTAAGTATATTTTTCCTGATAGTTTTGTTCCTGATTCTGTAGATGTTTTATTAAGCAGCTTAGATTAAAGGAAACTAGAGTCGGTTTATTACAACAGTTGGGTGTTTTTTCTGCATTGGATGTTTTCCATTAATCTGCATTTCTAGATTAAAGAACATAAATAAAAACCTGATGGACTGAAAGATGAACTTCTTTTTGTGGTTTCATTTTACAGATGATCTTATTCGATGTATTTTCCTAGAATCTTCAGACAACCTAAAGCTGTAATAAGATGTTTAATAGTATTAAAATCCAGAGAATAAAGGAGCGTGTCTTCAGACAGGTCTTATTTCTGGTCAATATTTGATCATTGTAATCAGTTCAGATTTAGTTGACATGTTGGTGTTTAGAAAGAAAGCTGGAGCTCATGTTGGGACCAGTAAAACCAGGATGAACCTCACTGGTTTGGCTGCGTTCCTTCTCTATCTGGAGCTTCAAGCTTCTGGGAATCAAGGCTCCCATTTAAAGAGACATTTTATAAGTTGGAGTGGCGGCCTAGTGGTTAGAGCATAGAGCATGGCATCCTCAGGTTAGGAGTTTGAACCCCATTCCTACAGACTGCCGCTCTGGGTCCCTGAGCAAGACCCTTTACCCCCCACTGCTCCCCAAGGGGAAGGGTTAAATAAAGAGAGGGGATTTCTCCATTATGAGATCAATAAAGTTCAGTTAATAGAAAATAGCCTTTTATTATAAACGCTTACGACTAAAACCTGGTTTGATGAGCAGATTGGCTCCTCAGTGGTTCAGCACTGATGCATCTGTTGACCTGTAGCCTGCTGCTAAAGGAAAGCTCTGTGTCCAGATGGCCGCTCACACTGAGCCTGGTTCTGCTGGAGGTTTCTTCCTGTTCAAAGGGAGTTTTTCCTCTCCACTGTCGCTACAAGCATGCTTAGTGTGAGGGATTGCTGAAGAGTCAATGAGTCGATGCAATCAGCTGGTTTTCCTTAGATAGAAAACTTTGAATCAATCTGACTGGATGATCTGGTTGATCTGGAAAGTGACCTGAGATTCGTCCAGGTAGACGGCGTCCTTGGAGGATGCAGCCCATGATTCTGAAGTGATTATAAGAAGCAGAAGTACTAAAGAATTAAATTTGGCTGATGTAGCAGTAGGTGTAATATTTGCCATTATACATGTTCTTAAAAGTCAGAGATAGTATTTCTTTAACCATTTATTGTCAGGATGTTAAACACATTAAGGTGACAGTGCTGATAGCGTTCTCTAAGTGCAGCTCAGAGGCATATCTTTCTGTTCTTTATCCAGTCCTTTGAACAGTCCAGATGGCAGCAAGCAGAGGCCCAGGAGAACAAGACAACGCCTTTCTGGTCCGACTACCTTCCTCACTAATTACACTAATTACAATCAAAAATGAGCGACTAATAATGTCTGAGTGTTTATTTCTGCACTGAGAGCATAGTAACAGTGAGGCGACCCTGGAGGAGGTGGTGTTCCATGCATTCCTCCTGCAGGTACGGACCCTCAGCCATCTCTCTGGATCTCTGCACCTCAAACATCCCTTTGGTAAAGCTGCCCAACAACATGGGGATTAAGAATTGCCTTCAGTCAGCATGCAGCTGCTGGTATCCTGGGCCAGATCTGTGCAGGCTGTGGGTTCTAGTTGTTTGGGTTCTATGTTTGTGTGTGTATCCATGTATTAGTTCTACTGTATTTGTTTGTTCCCAGATTTCTATGTTTTGTTGCGTAGTTTGGTCTGAAAGGCAACACAACGTCTCAATGATGCTGTTGAAAGCTACAGTGTTTATAACATTCTTTATTTCATCATTTTAAGCAACAGTTGCTCTATTATTAAAGCATCAACTAAACCTGGGTGTGCAGGTGGTGCAGTGGTTGGTGCGCCCCACCCACATCAGAGGCCTTAGTCCTGGATACGGCCACCCTGGGTACGAATCTGACCTGTGGTCCTTCCCTGCATGGCTCTCATCCTCCTTTCCTGTCAGAAAAATGAGCCACTAGTGCTGAAAAAACTAAAAACAACGTTTCTGCATCAGGCGACATTTTATAGATCCGCCATGTTCTTCACTGTGATTCAGATGCTTCCATTGAAGAGGCGCCGACAAACTACTTTACCGCCGCAGTTCTTCAAAGCCATTTACTGATCATCATCATCTTCATCATCACCATCTTCACTTTGTGTTTAATGGCTCAGATCTTGTCCAGATGCAGGGGATCCACAGTTTCTGCTGTTGAATCTGAGGAAATACAAAAAAGTGCAAAAACTAAGTTCACTATCATCTCATTTTAAGACCCTAACCGACATAAAAAATATTGATTTGAAAGCTTAAGAATTGGCCGATGGTGAACCAGAAACTTTTCTGATTTTTAAATACTTTAATTGATTTTGATTCAGTAGTTTTAAAAACATTTTATTGTATTTACTGTTGGTCTTAAAGCTGCAGTATGTAAATAAAAGTTAAGCTTCACTTAATACTGGGAGAAGGCAGAGGAGCCAGGATTTCTTCCATAGATCACCTGCCTTATGCTGTGATCACATAATGATCCTTTTATCTAAAAACAATGTTTTCCATAAATATAACATGCTTCAGCTTTACCTTATAAAGTGTCGGGAAGCCTTCCAGGGATTGGTGCTGTGAATTAGCTACAAATGATGTGATGCTGGCATCAGATTCTCCTGATCTGCGTTTCTCGTATAATGAAAATAGATGTATGTATGTGTTATAATAAAAAGCATTATCCAACTATCCTTCTGCTTCAACATGGAAATGCAATAGTCACCTGTGAGGCCTCTGGTTTACAGGATGGGGACTGGGTGTCCAGTTTCTCCTGAAGAACCTCCAGGAATGGAACCAGACGCATGTGTTTTCTGCCTTTCCCTCAAGTCACTGACAGGTCCATCCAAACTGACTCCTAGTTAAAGTACAAGTGTCTCATTAACATGGACTTTGGTCCTATGAAAGCACTAAATCATTACTGAAGTTGCTTTTAGAGACCTGATTTTCAATAGTTAAAGAAGCAGTTATATGAAAGCAAATTTAAAATGAACATCAGGCAGACACTAATATATAAGATAAACCCAGAAGTAAGGGTGTGTCTATAGATCAGAATAAATGTTTAATAGATGCATCATTAATTCATAATAACTTCAACAAATTGAATTATGTGATAAAACCTTTGTTTCTGAGGGAAGGACCCAGCTTTCAATACACTGGTTGGATTTGGCCCCTGCAGGTTCATCTGTGCTCCGATCTGAAGGAACTGCGCCGCGCTGCCATCAGTCCAGCGGCGCATCAGAAAAACTCCCAACGCAGAAATACACTGCATAGATCTGAGCGATAATCCCAGGATCATTGTTGGACTTTCTACATCAGCCACATGATTTTTCTGTAGAACCCATCGATGCAGCCACTAATTGCATTTCCATTGGGTTTTAATTTGTCTTCTCCATCAACAGGCCGCATCTCATTGGGTCCCACTGAATGATCTGCTCTGCGGACAAACCTTCGTCTTTTAGTCTCTCATTGGTTGCATCACATTCCTTCTACTGACGTTAAGAGAATACTTCTGTTTCAGGCAGGTTGCTCGGTAACTGATCCCTTAAGTTAATCAGAAATAGCTAAATGCACGGTAGCGGCTGGTGTTTACTTTGTCCTCCTGATCAGGGCTGCACTTTGTAATCCTCTAAGACTCACTGAAATATTGTGTTTGGCAGCAAGGAAATATTATATTACTTCACAGCGGTGGCCGTCTGTAGAATCCTTCAGGATAAGATCATCTGCAGGTGTGTTTGCAGGATCGGAGGGGAAGGAAGGAGACACTGGATATTTACTGAATGATGAACAAACAGTACAGAGTCAGTAACATAGATGACATCAGCAACTTTCAGAGCAAAACATTCCGCCATCTTGACCAGTCTTTAAAATCTGAGTATTTCTGCCACATGAGCCACGATAGGACAGAACGACGTAAAGGTTCCCACCATGTGGAGGTTCCCGCCACATGAAGGTTCCCACCACATGAAGGTTCCCACCACGTGGAGGTTCCCACCACATGGAGGTTCCCACCACATGGAGGTTCCCACCACGTGAAGGTTCCCACCACGTGAAGGTTCCCACCAATTGAAGGTTCCCACCACATGAAGGTTCCCACCACATGAAGGTTCCCACCACATGGAGGTTCCC
Organism: Cyprinodon tularosa; assembly: GCF_016077235.1. NCBI lineage: Eukaryota > Metazoa > Chordata > Actinopteri > Cyprinodontiformes > Cyprinodontidae > Cyprinodon > Cyprinodon tularosa. The sequence continues at coordinate 80,747 of NW_024038247.1, forward strand.
ACCACGTGAAGGTTCCCACCACATGGAGGTTCCCACCACATGGAGGTTCCCAACACATGAAGGTTCCCACCACATGAAGGTTCCCACCACGTGGAGGTTCCCAACACATGGAGGTTCCCACCACATGAAGGTTCCCACCACATGGAGGTTCCCACCACGTGGAGGTTCCCACCACAGGGAAGTTCCCACCACATGAAGGTTCCCACCACATGGAGGTTCCCACCACATGGAGGTTCCCGCCACATGGAGGTTCCCACCACATGGAGGTTCCCACCACATGAAAGTTCCCACCACATGGAGGTTCCCACCACATGGAGGTTCCCACCACGTGAAGGTTCCCACCACATGAAGGTTCCCACCACATGAAGGTTCCCACCACATGGAGGTTCCCACCACATGGAGGTTCCCGCCACATGGAGGTTCCCACCACATGGAGGTTCCCACCACATGAAAGTTCCCACCACATGGAGGTTCCCACCACATGGAGGTTCCCACCACGTGAAGGTTCCCACAACATGGAGGTTCCCACCACATGAAGGTTCCCACCACATGAAAGTTCCCGCCACATGGAGGTTCCCACCACATGGAGGTTCCCACCACATGAAAGTTCCCACCACATGGAGGTTCCCACCACATGGAGGTTCCCACCACGTAAAGGTTCCCACCACATGAAGGTTCCCAACACATGAAGGTTCCCAACACATGAAGGTTCCCACCACGTAAAGGTTCCCACCACATGAAGGTTCCCAACACATGAAGGTTCCCACCACATAGAGGTTCCCACCAGAAAACGGACAAACATAACCTGAATGATCAGCTAGTCTATTGGCAGCGAGGGCTGGCCGATCATTCAGTAATGATCTATTTCAATCCATAGAAGTTTGGTTCAGTAGAAAAAGAAAACGACGTCCTCCCAACCAATCACAGACGCAGACCCGGTAAGCTCAGTCAGCCGTCACAAAGTTCAAAGCACTTCTTCTTTTTTAAGAATCACAGTTTTGGTAAAATGTTGGTTGAAAGGTTGCATTTGAATCTATTTATTTTTAGCACTAAGCAGCAGCATTAAATGCTCATGGCTACTATCGTATGCTCTGGATTTTCTGACCATTACTCATATTGATTAATAGGATTTCTATTTTATCAATAATCCTTTTTTCTAGATGGTTCAGCTCTATTTGCACCATTGTTACACATATGATAGATTCTATTGTCAGATGTTGACATATAATGTGCAGAACTCACAGCAGGGCCACACTGTGCCCCCCCCCACAGATGAAACAGACGCTTCCTCTACAGGAAGCTCACTGAGCCTATGAGACGATTTCAACTATTTAACCAAAGTGAAATATAGTTGGAGTTATAACTTCCAATTTGGGAGTTTCTGAGCGATACATTCTCCGTCTTATGCGCCTTACTGTCGCTAATCAAGGCAAGTTATCTGAAATTGAAGTGAAAATGAACCTAAGAAGCAATGTTTTCACAGGGTTAACTAACTCAGCAACATTTGCTTGTGAATCTGCAAGCAAAGCTTCTGGGGTGTTCTTCTCCTGTCATGTATAACGGCCAACTGTTGTACGACAGAGTATTAGGGTCAGGCTAGAGGGTTTTATTTTTCTTCTATTTTGAGAATAAAGTTGTGAAATTATGAGAATAAAGTCTGTGACCAGATAGATGACTTGATAGAGCCAGGTGGGATGGAAAGCTTCCAGATGCTTCTCTGCCACGAGGAAGAAGTGAGGAGAGTCACTGAAGTGGACCCAAGCACCAGAGGTCACAGCTTGGAAAACTCCTTCAGGTGAGAACCAGTCCCCCATGTGGCATCAAAGCTTAGCTCAACATTTTTCACAATGTTATGAACTAAACCAACTTGCTGTCGGGTCCACCAGAGGAGAACACAGCTCAACAGACTGAATCCTCAGACAAAGACTTGGAGAGTTTTGATCCAGAAAGGCAACATTCCAACATAACTGATGATCTGCTAGAAGTTGAGCACTGTCCTAAAGACCCGCCATGTCCTTCACCTCATGAGAAATTCCCTGTCATGTTTCTGGACTGTGGGAGGAAGCCAGAGTACCCAGAGAGAACCCACACATGCTCAGGGAGAACATGCACACTGCAAACAGACCCCAGGCCCAGAATCGAACCCGGAACTGCAGCCATCCATAAAATCCATAATATTGACAGACGGTTCTCACTGAGTTAACGGCTCCTGTGATTAAACAGAACAAAGTAATGTGATTCAGCTTATCTGATCCCAGCCTGGTGGATGTTAGGGGGGGGGGGGGGTTATAACTCAGGATGCAAAAAATTCCACCAGTGACATTTTTTCCACCTTAAACATGTTAGAAATCATTGGAAAGCTGAGATTCAACCACCAAGTTCATTTTATGGACACAGCCAGCAAAGCACAGTTAGAAATGAACATAGCAGGATGTCAAAGTGTAAACAAACAAAGCAGCCAAGGCTACGGCCCTTTGAAGGCGGCCGTTTTATAATCCTTTCTTTAATTGTTTAAACCTTATTCATCCATGAGGGTCCACAGATTAACAGTAATCCAGCATATTAGTAATGAATATATTCCATGATGAGAAAATCGAATAAAACATCCGGTTGTTGACATCAGAAAAGTTAGCAGGTCATAATGCTCAGCATCTGGCTAATATTTACTTCTAATACTTATTTCCTCGGTTGTTAGCCTGCGATGTTTTGTAAGGTTCTTTACATCATCTTTTTATCTAAAAGACACACGAGTCTGCATATTTTTATGACGCAATCTGAGCGAGATAAAGTCTCTGTCCGAATTCATGGGCTGCGTCCTCAGAAGGTCAGATTCAAAGGCCGATGATGTCATAGCACGGCGCCGAGGTCTGGTTGGATTCAGAGACTCCTCGTTATGCGGCCGACAAATGCGTCCTTATTTTAGCTCAATTTAAAGGACGGGTCCGATGCATCCTCCATAACCCTGGGTATCCCAGGATTCATTGCGAGACCAAGATTTGCTCATATCATTCTATTCAGTTTATTTCTATAGCTCCAATTCACATCATGTCATCTCAGGTCACTTTCCAGTTCAACCAGATCATCCAGTCAGATTGATTCAAAGTTTTCTATCTAAGGAAAACCAGCTGATTGCATCGACTCATTGACTCTTCAGCAATCCCTCACACTAAGCATGCTTGTAGCGACAGTGGAGAGGAAAAACTCCCTTTGAACAGGAAGAAACCTCCAGCAGAACCAGGCTCAGTGTGAGCGGCCATCTGCTGAGGCCCACTGGGGTTCAAGGAGACAGAAGCAGACATAGAAAAAGAAGCATAGATACAAAAGGCAACTGTCAACCAGCTCCACAGGCGGCCCCGTCCAGGAAACACACAGCCAGGCAGACGAGCTCCGAGCCAGCTCCCATGTCAGAGGATGAAGAGAGCACATCCAGTTAGTCTTTCTACACCTTTAATTGAATAGAATAGAAAATCCCTTTATTGTCCCACAATGGGCAAATTTACGGCAGCAGAAAGATTATTGAAAATGGTCACACAAATGAGGACCTTTGAAAATGTATAAGAATAACATTATAGGGAAGAGTTAAAATATGAACAACACAATTTTCTAAAGTTTTTTAACAATATCAAACTGTTCACCTGGAGAATAAATAACCAATATGCAGATATGGACATTTTTCCAGTAATGAATATTTGAAAATAGCAGCAACATCAGAGATGTGCAGAATGACAGCAGCAGGTTATTTAACTGACTAAGGTTCGCAGAGCTGCGCACTTTGAAGCAAAATGCTAGGAAACTGGAGAGAAAATATCGCTCCACAGGCCTGCGAGAGTCCTTCCTAGTCTGGAAAAATAGTTTACTGCTGTATAAGAGGACCCTTTCTAAAGCAAGAGCAGCATACTTCTCCTCATTAATAGATGAGAATAAGAATAATCCTAGATTTCTTTTTAATACAGTTGCCAAACTCACCCAGAGCCATAGCTCTGTTGAACCGTCCATTCCACCTGCTCTTAGCAGCAATGATTTTATGGGATTCTTTATAAATAAGATTGATCTTATTAAAAATAAGATCATAAGCACTCCTCTATCCGCGATTGTACCTGAGGTAGTCATGGAATCTGAACCGGGTTTAGACCGCTTTGATCCAGTTGAACTTTCTGAATTAGCAAAATTATTGTCTTCATCTAAGCCTTCAACTTGTATGTTAGATCCAGTTCCAACCAGGTTATTTAAGGAGGTATTCCCTTTGATCTCCTCCTCCATTTTAGATGTGATTAATCTATCTCTGTTACAGGGATATGTACCTAAAGCTTTTAAGGTTGCTGTAATTAAACCTCCGCTTAAGAAACCGTCTCTTGACCCAGATGACTTGGTCAATTATAGACCTATATCCAATCTTCCTTTCTTATCCAAAATTCTTGAGAAAGTAGTTGCCAAACAAGTTTGCGATCACTTCCACCATAATGAACTTTTTGAAGAGTTTCAGTCTGGCTTTAGAGCTCATCATAGCACTGAAACAGCTCTGGTGAAAGTCACTAATGATATTCTCATGGCCTCAGATAATGGACTTGTATCTGTGCTCGTCCTGTTGGATCTCAGTGCTGCATTTGATCCAGTTGATCAGAATATTCTTTTAGAAAGACTTGAATATTTTGTTGGAATTAAAGGAACAGCTCTAGACTGGTTTAAATCTGATCTATCTGATCGATTTCAGTTTGTTCATGTTAATGATAGATCTTCAACACGCTCACAGGTTACCTGTGGAGTACCACAGGGATCAGTGCTAGGACCAATTCTCTTTACTTTATACATGCTCCCAATCGGTAGAGTTATTAGACAGCATGGGATTAATTTCCACTGTTATGCTGATGATACCCAGCTATATCTGTCTATAATCCAGATGAAGCTAACCCATTACATAGATTACAGGCATGTCTGAAGACAGAAAAACCTGGATGACTCTTAACTTTCTGCTTCTGAATGCAGACAAAACAGAAGTTATAGTCTTTGGACCAGAGTCTCTGAAAAAGAAACTGATTAGTCAGCCACTTCATTTGGATGGGATTAAACTGATTTCAGATAATAAAGTAAAAAATCTTGGTGTTGTTTTTGATCAGGACCTGTCATTTAAATCCCAGATCAAAGAGGTTTCTAGAATTTCCTTCTTTCATCTGAGGAATATTGCAAAAATGAGCAATCTCCTGTCCAGGGGTGATGCTGAGAAACTAGTCCATGCATTTGTTACTTCAAGGCTGGACTATTGTAATTCTTTACTATCAGGAAGTCCACAGACTGTAGTTAAAAGCCTTCAGCTGATCCAAAATGCTGCAGCCAGAGTTCTGATGAAAATGAAAAAGAGAGATCATATCTCTCCTATCCTGGCTTCTCTTCATTGGCTTCCTGTTAAATCCAGAATAGAATTTAAAATCCTCCTTCTCACATATAAAGCCTTAAATGGCCAAGCTCCATCTGATATCAGAGATCTGATTGTTCCTTATGTTCCTAACAGAGCACTTCGCTCTCAATCTGCAGGTTTACTAGTGGTTCCTAGAATTTCTAAAAGTAGAATGTGAGGCAGATCTTTTAGTTATCAGGCTCCTCTCCTGTGGAACCAACTACCAGTTTTAGTCCGTGAGGCAGACACCCTGTCTACTTTTAAGGCTAGGCTTAAAACTTTCCTTTTGATAAAGCTTCTAGTTAGAGTGGCTCAGGTTATCCTGATCTATCTCTATAGTTCTGCTGCTATAGGCTTAGACTGCTGGAGGACATAGGGACCCCTTTTTCATCATTCTGCTTCATTCTATCTCTATTCTCCCACTCTGCAGAATCTGTTAGTTCAATCTCTAACGTTCTGCTCTCTCTGCTTTTTCTCATAGTAGCTTCATCTGGTCTTTTCCTGTTTGGCTGTGACTCCATCCTGGAGAGAAATATCAGCTGTGCTGCTGCCATCAACACCTTTGTTTCTAGATGCTGGAGCTTGGCCTGTTTTCCAGTGTAGTCCTGTTTCTCTAACTGTGACTAACTGGATGTGCTCTCTTCATCCTCTGACATGGGAGCTGGCTCGGAGCTCGTCTGCCTGGCTGTGTGTTTCCTGGACGGGGCCGCCTGTGGAGCTGGTTGACAGTTGCCTTTTGTATCTATGCTTCTTTTTCTATGTCTGCTTCTGTCTCCTTGAAGCCCAGTGGGCCTCAGCAGATGGCCGCTCACACTGAGCCTGGTTCTGCTGGAGGTTTCTTCCTGTTAAAAGGGAGTTTTTCCTCTCCACTGTCGCTACAAGCATGCTTAGTGTGAGGGATTGCTGAAGAGTCAATGAGTCGATGCAATAAGCTGGTTTTCCTTAGATAGAAAACTTTGAATCAATCTGGTGAACTGGAAAGTGCCTTGAGATGACATGTGTTGTGAATTTGGCGCTATAGAAATAAACTGAATTGAATTGAATTATAATTACATTTGATTTTATCTGTTCCTGCTCCCGCTGGTTGGAACCTTTATTCCACTCTGGAATAAATCAGTCTTTGTTCACTTTGTAATAATTTTTTTTTTTTTAAAGTTAAAAAGAAACAGTTTTGAAAAGTTCGGTATTGATTCTTTTCCTGCTTTGTGTGTCAACTGACACGGTTGCTAGGCAACATGTTAGACCTGGTCGTATTCACAGCCAAAACTCTTCCGGTCTCCTTATTTTCAAGGACTTCGAAGGATCCAGTCCAGGTAGACCGCGTCCTTGGAGGATGCAGCCCATGAATTGGAACACAGCCTAGTTGTATGCGTTTGGACTCGGGGCTTCGTTTCCCATGATCCTTTGCGGATGACGCCGGCGCTACATCCCGCCCGTTGAATAGATATGTCCCAGAATGCTTTGCACTCGGCCCAAGAAGAAGAGGCGTCATGATGCAGCCCGCTGGCGGTTAAAATGCTTATTCTGGTGAAATTAGGACATAAATCATCTTAATCCGAATAAATAAAATCTGTTCCCATTAATCTGCCGATAGCCGCTCATGGTTCTCCAGAGGAAGGTTTCCAGGAGAACCTAGCTTGTAGCTAACAGCTAGCTAACAGCTAGCTAGCTGCGCTCTGCAGATTGTTGGTGAGTTTCTGTCGGAGCAGCCGCCGCCATTAAATCCACTCAGATCCAGGAGCTGGACCGAACCGGGACTCGGTGCTGAGAACCACCGAACCAGCGCTAGTTTTAGCCTCTCTTATGGGTTCCGGCGGAGGAGCCGCCGCGCTTCTCCGTCCCTCCTGCTCTGGTTTAGCCTGCTAGCTGCTGCGGCTAACCCCTTAGCTCCCCTGCTGCTCCATTAGCAGGAACCCGGAGAAGGTTCTGATCAACCCGAACCGGGATGGAGCGACTCATGGGGCCAGATCCACAGAACAAACCCAGAGCAGTGGACCTGAACCCTGCTAGCTAAGGTTCGCTGATTGGAAACACGTTAAAGTTCCGATTTAAAGCGAAAGCAGCGGCAGGATGAGCCAGAGGAACCAGCCTGGGTTACAGTGCTTCAAACCCGGAAGCTGAGCTTTAAACTGGGATGATCTCCAGGAGTGATGCTCATTCCAGGAGCGGCTGGTCCTGGTCCTGAAGGAGCATCACTCCTGGATGTCCGCTGCTGTTGTCATTTAGTGGCTGCACGTGACTACAGCTGGCATGGATGGACTGGACTGTTCAATCTGGACTGTTTAATCTGGACTGCTTAATCTGGACTGCTTAATCTGGACTGTTTAATCTGGACTGGACTGCTTAATCCGGACAGTTTAATCCGGACAGTTTAATCTGGACTGGACTGCTTAATCAGGACAGTTTAATCCGGACAGTTTAATCTGGACTGGACTGTTTAATCCGGACAGTTTAATCCGGACTGTTTAATCCGGACTATTTAATCCGGACTATTTAATCCGGACTGCTTAACCTGGACTGCTTAATCTGGACTGCTTAATCTGGACTGCTTAACCTGGACTGCTTAATCTGGACTGCTTAACCTGGACTGTGTAATCTGTAATAAACAGGTGGTTTCTCGTCCGTCCGCTGCAGGCTGGTCTGGTCACCATGGCGACGGACGTGGGCTCGCCGCAGCGCTTCTTCCACATGCCGCGGTTCCAGCACCAGGCGCCGCGGCAGGTGTTCTACAAGCGGCCGGACTTCGCGCAGCAGCAGGCCATGCAGCAGCTGACCTTCGACGGGAAGCGCATGAGGAAGGCTGTGAACAGGAAGACCATCGACTACAACCCGTCTGTCATCAGATACCTGGAGGTACGCCGCTGTCCGCCCGCTGGGCTCAGCGCGGTTCTGACCCGCCTTAACCACTCCACTTTGCCTGTTTTCAGAACCGCCTGTGGCAGCGGGACCAGCGGGACCTGAGGGCCATCCAACCGGACGCCGGCTGCTATAATGACGTGAGTCCTGACGGTGGCGAGGCCCGGCCCGGGCGGGCGGTCTGGGTCAGAACCTGACTCTGTGTTCTCTCTGCAGCTGGTTCCCCCGCTGGGCATGCTGAACAACCCCATGAACGCCGTCACCACCAAGTTCGTCAGAACCTCCACCAACAAGGTCAAGTGTCCCGTCTTCGTCATCAGGGTGAGCCGCCGCTGCCGTGTCGCATCACTTCCTGTTTGTGTTTGGATCTAAGCGGTTCTGCTGGTTCTGTGTGCAGTGGACCCCTGAGGGCCGGCGCCTGGTGACCGGAGCGTCCAGCGGAGAGTTCACCCTGTGGAACGGACTCACCTTCAACTTTGAGACCATCCTGCAGGTAAAGGTCCACAGGCAGGGCAGCCGGGCCCTCCAGAACCGCTGCCGGTTCTATCAGACCCGTGGGGGAGATGATTCAGAACTGTTCTCTGGACTCCTGAAGCGGTTCCAGGTCCAAACGGTGTCAGCCCGCTGTGATCTGATTGGTTGCAGTCACCAGTGATGTCATGCTCTAAACTCATTCCACTGGATCGTCTTTAGAACCCTCTAGAGAACCCGGTCTGTCGGTCTGTGGTGCAGCAGAACCTCGGTTCTCTGTGCGGTTCTGGTTTGAGCAACCACCTAACCCCCCGCCCCCCTCTGTGTCTGCAGGCCCACGACAGCCCGGTGCGCGCCATGACCTGGTCCCACAACGACATGTGGATGCTGACGGCGGACCACAGCGGCTACGTCAAGTACTGGCAGTCCAACATGAACAACGTGAAGATGTTCCAGGCTCACAAGGAGGCCATTAGAGAAGCCAGGTTACCTTCCTTCCTCTCTCTGTAGCTCAGGCCACCAGGGGGCGCCGCTCCCTGCTGCAGCCAGCTGCTCATTACTGCACCAAGGGCCCAGTTCTGAATAAAGTTATCCTCCTCACACTGGGCCAGCCCCGTGATCAATAAAGGGATCAATAAAGTTCTGCTAGGGATCAATAAAGTTCAGTTAGGGATCAATAAAGTTCTGCTAGGCCCGTTGGAAAGATAAAGTTCTGCTAGGGATCAGTAAAGTTCTGCTTGGCCCGGTTTGGTTCGGTTCTCTCTGCAGCTGATGTTTAAATCCAGCTCCCACTGCTGCGTCTGCAGCTCAGACTACGTTTCCCATGATGCAGTGGGGCTGTAGAGAACCTCCTTCAGTCATGTTGACCCTGAGATTAAAGGTTCTGATAGGTTCTAGTGGAACTCAAAACGCTTCCAGAACCAGAGGAAGGTCCGATGAGTTCTCAGACCAGCCGGATCAGAACCGTTCTGGATTGGAGCCACTGAGCTCATATTGAGTTGATTCTAGGGCTGCAACTAACGATTATTTTAAAAATCGATGAATCGGCCGATTATTTTTTCGATTAATCGATGAATCGGACAAAAAATATTTTTTATATTAACCTCTTTATTCCAAAATAAACATTTTGGACAGAACAAACAAGCACACAAGTACAGGTTGCTCATTAACTGTACTGGTGCAATATGAAAAATAAATGTTTGTGTTAAAACTACGCAAACTTACATGAGAAATGTAGCTGTACATCCACAAAATATAGGCTACTTTGTTTCATAAAGCGCAAAAAAAGACATTTTTGTTTTTTAAAGCCCCTAAGGGGTTCAAACAATAGGCCCCCCCATTTCAACAAATGAGTTTTTTTAGACTAGAAGAGTTCTGCCTTTTAAGACAGGAAAGTATAGCAGTTAAAGTTGCTACTTGAGAAAATACTGAACCATAGAGATAAAAATAGCCCTGTGATTCAAATTATAAATTGTATTTGGAATAAAAATGAGAGAACTAGGGGTGGTAAAAAACACATCCTCCAAAGACAGATATTTACATGGGAATGTGGCAGATAATTAATTGACATATTACTGATCTTGCTGGATTTTATTCTGCTTTACTTCCATAAATTGCAGGATCTTCTTTACTTTATCTTTGCCAGAAGATTTAAACTTGAAAAGCCTTGCCCTCATAATTTGCAAGTTAATTTATTTATAAAGAAAATATAAACGCTGCTTAAGCTAATTCAAATGAAATTAAAAGTAAAATAAGTAGCCAACCTTATCACTGTCTGTAATCTACTAACACGGTAAGGAAAGCATCAGATGAGCTACCTGAGAAACTAACGTTACGTTTCCCCCACTTTAAAACCAAACAAACATGGCCGCTCACCCTGCTGATCAGCTCTCTTCACCGCCATCGAAGGCTCCAACGTGTTTCCTTTTCAGCTGCTGCATCATAACAGTGGCGCTTCCGCGCCATGTTCATTTGTTTTTACAAAAGTTGTATGTTACGACTTTTTTTACTTTACTATTTAATTATTGTGATCAACTTGCGCGCTTCATTTGCAGTCTGGACGCTGAGGGTAAACATCCCACGGCAATGGTGACGGCGGCAGCGGATGACGCATTAATCACGCGACTCAACTAATCGATGATGAAATTCGTTGCCAAAGCTTTTAAAAGTCGATTTTATCGATTCGTTGTTGCAGCCCCAGTTGGGTCAGCTCTGGTTCTGGTTCCAGTTCTTGGATTATCAGCATTTCTGAAGGTCCAGTGATGGGGCGGGTCGGATCAGAACCAGGATTCTGCTCTGTCCAGATGGGGCCGACCGGGTCAGCGCTGTTAGCCGGTCCAGTAGCTCGGTGCTCCTTCCTGGGTTCTGCTGACAGACTGTCTGCTGCTCCTGGACCCAAACGGTCCAGGAGCAGCAGACAGTCCATCAGAACCGTCGGTTTGGGTCAGAGGAGCAGAACCTTCAGCTCCATTCTCCAAACCGGGTCAGAAGCTGGAGGCTGTTCTTCTGGACCGGTTCTGATGGATTCAGAGCTCCGTGAACGTCTGCCGCCGCTCAGACCCAGCTGCAGCGTGGCGGTTCTGTTTCTACAGCTCCATGACCCGCAGCCTCAGAACCTGTGGTGGTTCTGCTTGGATCCTCCAGAACCGGCCCTAATGGGCCCATCAGAACGCTGGCTCCGACCCTGAGCTCTCCATGTGATTCTGACCCGGATCAATCTGGGCTCCATGATCAGAACCTTCTTTACAGAAGAACTGGTTCCAGAATCGAGGTACCGCCCCCACCTGAACCCGGTTCTGGATCCAGTTGGACCTCTGCTCTATCTGTTGGTGATGGCAACCAGAGGACAACAGATGGTTGCCATGGAGACCATGTCTGGTGTTTCACCCTGGCTCACCCAGAACCACCCAGGCGGCGGGTCGGAACCACCCAGGCGGCGGGTCGGAACCACCCAGGCGGCGGGTCGGAACCACCCGGGCGGCGGGTCGGAACCATCAGGGCGGGGGGTCGGAACCATCAGGGCGGCGGGTCGGAACCATACGGGTCAGAACCACCCGGATGGCGGGTCGGAACCATCCAGGCGGGTCGGAACCACCCGGGCGGCGGGTCGGAACCATCCGGGCGGGTCGGAACCACCCGGGCGGCGGGTCGGAACCATCAGGGCGGCGGGTCGGAACCATACGGGTCAGAACCACCCGGATGGCGGGTCGGAACCATCCTGGCGGGTCGGAACCACCCGGGCGGTGGGTCGGAAACGGTTTGGTTTCAACTGATGAATCTTCTCAGAGGATGATGATGATCACGGTTTCTTTAGCAGGCAGCTTTACAGAACCAGAACCATTTGGACCCAGTTTACGAGCTGCTGGTTCTTCTCTAACAATCCTTTCAGAACCGGTTCTGCTCGGAGGAACGTCTGAAAACCCAGGTGGTTCTGATCATATCCCGACCAGAACCTTCAGGGTTCTGCTGGATCTCATCTGATCCTCCTTCAGAACCTTCCTTTTGACCCGTTTTAGCCTGGCCCGTCCCACTCCCGGTTCTGGTTAAACCGGGTCTCGGGCCAGCAGGTCCGGATGTTCTGCTGCTGATCGGGTCATGCGGCTCATTCTGTCTGGTTCTGATCCATGTTGGATAGAATCTGACCAGGTCCGGCTGGCTAACAGAACCCGTTCGGATCTTTCCTGTAAGCCTGGTCCCAGGTCCGATTTAGAAGAACCGCTCTTTGATCTTATCCAGCCAGGTGTTAGCCTCTCAGACTGGGTCAGAACCAGAACCAAGGCTCAGACCCGTCCAACCTGCGGCACCAGAACTGTAAGGCAGACAGACGTGGTTCTGGGGGATCAGGTGGTGCTGCTTCAGATCGGACCTGTGCCCTGTGGGTGCAGTGACGGCGCAGCAGCAGCAGGGGGCGGGGTTCTGGATGACTGCAGGGCGGGTCGGTTCTGATGGTCCAGAAGTCTAACTCTGCTCCTCCTCTGCAGCTTCTCTCCCACCGACAACAAGTTTGCCACCTGCTCCGATGACGGAACCGTCCGGATCTGGGACTTCCTGCGCTGCCACGAGGAGCGGATCCTCAGAGGTACTGGTTCTGTTGCTGTCGCAGGACGGCGCCGTGGCGTCCCGCTCCAATGAGCCTGTTCTGTCCTCGTTCAGGTCACGGCGCCGACGTGAAGTGTGTGGACTGGCACCCGACCAAAGGCCTGGTGGTGTCGGGCAGCAAGGACAGCCAGCAGCCCATCAAGTTCTGGGACCCGAAGACGGGCCAGAGTCTGGCCACGCTGTAAGTGGACCAGAACCCGTCTGAACCTTCCTGGACCTTCAGAACCTCACTGTCCCGCCTCTCTGTCCTTAGCCACGCCCACAAGAACACAGTGATGGAGGTGAAGTGGAACCTGAACGGGAACTGGCTGCTGACGGCGTCCAGAGATCACCTGTGTAAGCTGTTCGACATCCGCAACCTGAAGGAGGAGCTGCAGGTGTTCAGGGGCCACAAGAAGGAGGCTACAGGTGGGTCAGGGGCCACAAGAAGGGGGCTACAGGTGGTCAGGGGCAACAAGAAGGAGGCTAAAGGTGGTCAGGGGCCACAAGAAGGGGGCTACAGGTGGTCAGGGGCCACAAGAAGGGGGCTACAGGTGGTCAGGGGCCACAAGAAGGGGGCTACAGGTGGTCAGGGGCCACAAGAAGGATGCTACAGGTGGGTCAGGGGCCACAAGAAGGAGGCTACAGGTGGTCAGGGGCCACAAGAAGGGGGCTACAGGTGGGTCAGGGGCCACAAGAAGGAGGCTACAGGTGGGTCAGGGGCCACAAGAAGGCTACAGGTGGTCAGGGGCCACAAGAAGGAGGCTACAGGTGGTCAGGGGCCACAAGAAGGGGGCTACAGGTGGTCAGGGGCCACAAGAAGGGGGCTACAGGTGGGTCAGGGGCCACAAGAAGGCTACAGGTGGTCAGGGGCCACAAGAAGGGGGCTACAGGTGTTCAGGGGCCAGAAGAAGGAGGCTACAGGTGGGTCAGGGGCCACAAGAAGGAGGCTACAGGTGGGTCAGGGGCCACAAGAAGGCTACAGGTGGTCAGGGGCCACAAGAAGGGGGCTACAGGTGGTCAGGGGCCACAAGAAGGGGGCTACAGGTGGTCAGGGGCCACAAGAAGGGGGCTACAGGTGGTCAGGGGCCACAAGAAGGAGGCTACAGGTGGGTCAGGGGCCACAAGAAGGGGGCTACAGGTGGTCAGGGGCCACAAGAAGGGGGCTACAGGTGGTCAGGGGCCACAAGAAGGGGGCTACAGGTGGTCAGGGGCCACAAGAAGGATGCTACAGGTGGGTCAGGGGCCACAAGAAGGAGGCTACAGGTGGTCAGGGGCCACAAGAAGGGGGCTACAGGTGGGTCAGGGGCCACAAGAAGGAGGCTACAGGTGGTCAGGGGCCACAAGAAGGAGGCTACAGGTGGTCAGGGGCCACAAGAAGGGGGCTACAGGTGGTCAGGGGCCACAAGAAGGGGGCTACAGGTGGGTCAGGGGCCACAAGAAGGCTACAGGTGGTCAGGGGCCACAAGAAGGGGGCTACAGGTGGTCAGGGGCCACAAGAAGGGGGCTACAGGTGGTCAGGGGCCACAAGAAGGAGGCTACAGGTGGTCAGGGGCCACAATAAGGAGGCTACAGGTGGTCAGGGGCCACAAGAAGGAGGCTACAGGTGGGTCAGGGGCCACAAGAAGGAGGCTACAGGTGGGTCAGGGGCCACAAGAAGGAGGCTACAGGTGGGTCAGGGGCCACAAGAAGGCTACAGGTGGTCAGGGGCCACAAGAAGGCTACAGGTGGTCAGGGGCCACAAGAAGGCTACAGGTGGTCAGGGGCCATAAGAAGGGGGCTACAGGTGGTCAGGGGCCAGAAGAAGGAGGCTACAGGTGGGTCAGGGGCCACAAGAAGGATGCTACAGGTGGGTCAGGGGCCACAAGAAGGAGGCTACAGGTGGGTCAGGGGCCACAAGAAGGGGGCTACAGGTGGGTCAGGGGCCACAAGAAGGAGGCTACAGGTGGGTCAGGGGCCACAAGAAGGCTACAGGTGGTCAGGGGCCACAAGAAGGAGGCTACAGGTGGTCAGGGGCCACAAGAAGGGGGCTACAGGTGGTCAGGGGCCACAAGAAGGAGGCTACAGGTGGTCAGGGGCCACAAGAAGGAGGCTACAGGTGGTCAGGGGCCACAAGAAGGGGGCTACAGGTGTTCAGGGGCCACAAGAAGGAGGCTACAGGTGGGTCAGGGGCCACAAGAAGGAGGCTACAGGTGGGTCAGGGGCCACAAGAAGGCTACAGGTGGTCAGGGGCCACAAGAAGGGGGCTACAGGTGGTCAGGGGCCACAAGAAGGGGGCTACAGGTGGGTCAGGGGCCACAATAAGGAGACTCAGATCAGGTGGGTCAGGGGCCACAAGAAGGAGGCTACAGGTGGGTCAGGGGCCACAAGAAGGGGGCTACAGGTGGGTCAGGGGCCACAAGAAGGGGGCTACAGGTGGGTCAGGGGCCACAAGAAGGGGGCTACAGGTGGGTCAGGGGCCACAATAAGGGGGCTACAGGTGGGTCAGGGGCCACAATAAGGAGGCTACAGGTGGGTCAGGGGCCACAATAAGGGGGCTACAGGTGGGTCAGGGGCCACAATAAGGGGGCTACAGGTGGGTCAGGGGCCACAATAAGGAGACTCAGATCAGGTGGGTCAGGGGCCACAGGAAGGAGGCTACAGGTGGGTCAGGGGCCACAAGAAGGGGGCTACAGGTGGGTCAGGGGCCACAAGAAGGGGGCTACAGGTGGGTCAGGGGCCACAAGAAGGAGGCTACAGGTGGGTCAGGGGCCACAGGAAGGAGGCTACAGGTGGGTCAGGGGCCACAATAAGGGGGCTACAGGTGGGTCAGGGGCCACAATAAGGGGGCTACAGGTGGGTCAGGGGCCACAATAAGGAGACTCAGATCAGGTGGGTCAGGGGGCCACAAGAAGGAGGCTACAGGTGGGTCAGGGGCAACAAGAAGGAGGCTACAGGTGGGTCAGGGGCCACAAGAAGGGGGCTACAGGTGGGTCAGGGGCCACAATTAGGAGGCTACAGGTGGGTCAGGGGCCACAATAAGGAGGCTACAGGTGGGTCAGGGGCCACAATAAGGACGCTACAGGTGGGTCAGGGGCCACAATAAGGAGGCTCAGATCAGGTGGGTCAGGGGCCACAATAAGGAGGCTCAGATCAGGTGGGTCAGGGGCCACAATAAGGAGGCTAGAGGTGGGTCAGGGGCCACAATAAGGGGGCTACAGGTGGGTCAGGGGCCACAATAAGGGGGCTACAGGTGGGTCAGGGGCCACAAGAAGGGGGCTACAGGTGGTCAGGGGCCACAAGAAGGGGGCTACAGGTGGGTCAGGGGCCACAAGAAGGCTACAGGTGGTCAGGGGCCACAAGAAGGGGGCTACAGGTGGGTCAGGGGCCACAAGAAGGAGGCTACAGGTGGGTCAGGGGCCACAAGAAGGAGGCTACAGGTGGGTCAGGGGCCACAAGAAGGCTACAGGTGGTCAGGGGCCACAAGAAGGGGGCTACAGGTGGTCAGGGGCCACAAGAAGGGGGCTACAGGTGGGTCAGGGGCCACAATAAGGAGACTCAGATCAGGTGGGTCAGGGGCCACAAGAAGGAGGCTACAGGTGGGTCAGGGGCCACAAGAAGGGGGCTACAGGTGGGTCAGGGGCCACAAGAAGGGGGCTACAGGTGGGTCAGGGGCCACAAGAAGGGGGCTACAGGTGGGTCAGGGGCCACAATAAGGGGGCTACAGGTGGGTCAGGGGCCACAATAAGGAGGCTACAGGTGGGTCAGGGGCCACAATAAGGGGGCTACAGGTGGGTCAGGGGCCACAATAAGGGGGCTACAGGTGGGTCAGGGGCCACAATAAGGAGACTCAGATCTGGTGGGTCAGGGGCCACAGGAAGGAGGCTACAGGTGGGTCAGGGGCCACAAGAAGGGGGCTACAGGTGGGTCAGGGGCCACAAGAAGGGGGCTACAGGTGGGTCAGGGGCCACAAGAAGGAGGCTACAGGTGGGTCAGGGGCCACAGGAAGGAGGCTACAGGTGGGTCAGGGGCCACAAGAAGGGGGCTACAGGTGGGTCAGGGGCCACAAGAAGGGGGCTACAGGTGGGTCAGGGGCCACAATAAGGGGGCTACAGGTGGGTCAGGGGCCACAATAAGGAGACTCAGATCAGGTGGGTCAGGGGCCACAATAAGGAGGCTACAGGTGGGTCAGGGGCAACAAGAAGGGGGCTACAGGTGGGTCAGGGGCCACAATTAGGAGGCTACAGGTGGGTCAGGGGCCACAATAAGGAGGCTACAGGTGGGTCAGGGGCCACAATAAGGACGCTACAGGTGGGTCAGGGGCCACAATAAGGAGGCTCAGATCAGGTGGGTCAGGGGCCACAATAAGGAGGCTCAGATCAGGTGGGTCAGGGGCCACAATAAGGAGGCTAGAGGTGGGTCAGGGGCCACAATAAGGGGGCTACAGGTGGGTCAGGGGCCACAATAAGGGGGCTACAGGTGGGTCAGGGGCCACAATAAGGAGGCTACAGGTGGGTCAGGGGCCACAATAAGGAGACTCAGATCAGGTGGGTCAGGGGCCACAATAAGGAGGCTCAGATCAGGTGGGTCAGGGGCCACAATAAGGAGGCTAGAGGTGGGTCAGGGGCCACAATAAGGGGGCTACAGGTGGGTCAGGGGCCACAATAAGGACGCTACAGGTGGGTCAGGGGCCACAATAAGGAGGCTCAGATCAGGTGGGTCAGGGGCCACAATAAGGAGGCTCAGATCAGGTGGGTCAGGGGCCACAATAAGGAGGCTAGAGGTGGGTCAGGGGCCACAATAAGGGGGCTACAGGTGGGTCAGGGGCCACAATAAGGGGGCTACAGGTGGGTCAGGGGCCACAATAAGGGGGCTACAGGTGGGTCAGGGGCCATAATAAGGGGGCTACAGGTGGGTCAGGGGCCGAGCGGGACCAGGTGGGAGCAGGAGCTAGCGTTGTGGGTAAAGCTTGGTTTATGGCGCTCTAAGCTCCTCCCTCAGTGAGGACAGTTTCAGCTCAGAGCGATTAGGGGAATCAGTAAAACATGGCGGACACAGCGCCCCCTGCTGCTGCTGAGGGTTCGCAGTCATGAACATCTAGAGACTTCCTGTTATTTAGCTGATATTTCTCCCCACTATCAACAGGTGGAGAGGTCAGGGGTCAGGACAGTAGCTAGCACAGACAGCGTTTAGAAGTTAGCAGCAGCAGGAAGCGTTTCCTGTGTGAATCAGCCAATGAGCAGCATCTGAGGCTCCGCCCCCTGCAGGTCCTGATCTAACCCTCTGGTCTCTGTCCTTCCATCAGCCGTCGCCTGGCATCCTGTCCATGAAGGCCTGTTCGCCAGCGGAGGCTCAGACGGCTCGCTGCTCTTCTGGCATGTGGGGTAAGAACGCTGGAGCAGCAGAACCTCTCTGGGTTCTGACCCGGCAGTCATCAGCCTGTCTCTGTGTGTCGCAGCGTGGAGAAGGAGGTGGGCGGCATGGAGGTGGCTCATGAAGGGATGATCTGGAGTCTGGCCTGGCACCCGCTGGGTCACATCCTCTGCTCTGGTTCTAACGACCACACCAGGTAGGCACGCCGGTACCGGAGCCGTTTCAGTCCAGAACCGGATCACTCCGCTAACTTCTCTGTCGGTTCTGTTCTGCAGTAAGTTTTGGACCAGGAATCGACCCGGGGACAAAATGAGGGACCGCTACAACCTGAACCTGCTGCCCGGCATGTCAGAGGACGGCGTGGAGTACGGTAAGCCGCAGGCGGCCAGACGCAGCAGACGGTCTGCGCTTCAGAACCTTCAGAACCTGCGTGTGAACGCTGTCTCTGTGTGCAGACGACGTGGAGCCCAACAGCCTGGCCACCATCCCTGGGATGGGAATCCCCGAGCAGCTGAAGGCGGCCATGGAGGAGGAGCAGAGCAGTAAGTAGTGGAGACACGGCTCGGCCCGGCTCGGCCCGGCCACCAGAACCGCAGCCTCAGGTCTTCCTCCGTCTGCAGGCAAGGAGGCGGCCCTGGACGTGGAGATGTCCATCCCTGGACTGGACTGGGGCGTGGACGAGGTGATGGGCAAGGACTCCAAGAAGGTTCCCCAGAAGAAGGTCCCCTACGCCAAACCCATCCCGGCTCAGTTCCAGCAGGTACGCTCTACCCCCCAACCACGCCGCCGCCATGTGACCACGGCCGCTGACGCTGGGTGTTTACCTGCAGGCCTGGGCGGAGAACAAGGTTCCCATGATGCCTCCGTCCTCAGAGATGTCCAAAGAGCGAGCCCTGGAGCAGAAGGTGGACGGGAAGAAGAAGACGCAGGCGGAGCTGGAGCAGGAGATGGCGGCGCTGCAGTACACCAACCCTCAGCTGCTGGAGGTAACCGCTGCTTCCCCTCAGTCCAGACGCTACAGGAGCCGCTCTGCGGGGTCGGCTCTGCAGGAGCCGCTCTGCGGGGTCAGCTCTGCGGGGTCTGCTCTGCGGGGTCAGCTCTGGGGGTCAGCTCTGCGGGGTCAGCTCTGCGGGGTCAGCTCTGCGGGGTCAGCTCTGCGGGGTCCGCTCTGCGGGGTCGGCTCTGCGGGGTCGGCTCTGCGGGGTCAGCTCTGCGGGGTCAGCTCTGCGGGGTCCGCTCTGCGGGGTCAGCTCTGCGGGGTCCGCTCTTCCTTCCTGTCCGGGTCCATCAGGTCGGGCAGCAGGGAAAGCTGGCTGGTTCTGCTGGAAATGGATGATGGATGTGGGTCAGCGTTAAGGCCCATTCATACCTCACGTTTGGCCTGCACGTCCGTATTTCTGTCCGTACGTTCTATCCGTTGACTCCTTCATACCTCCGTCCGTTGAGGTGCGCAATAACCCGTATTTCCTCTAGGTGGCAGTGCTGGGCGCCAATGATTCGTCATTGATCAAAACATGGCGATGGTCCAAGACCTGATTTTGTTGACATTTTGTACTAAAAACTCAATAGCGCCCCCACCGTTTCCGGTAGTATTGCTCCGTATTGATCCGTTTCGTCCGTAAGCGTAAGCTCCCAATTTTCGTGTCAAAGTACGGACGAAATCGACGGTTAGAACGTATGAAACACTCCACACGTATCCGTATCCGTCTTTTACGTGAGGTATGAATGGGCCTTTAGTCTGTCTAACCGTTGCTCAGATTGCAGTGGATCTAGATGAGAACTATAGAAATCTGAAACGACGGCCCTGAATGGTTTGATGATGGATTCGTACTGTAGTGGTAATAAACACAAACGCTTCATTCATCAGGTGCACAGAGCAACATGTTAAGGAGGCATCTGGAAGCTAAATTATATTCAGGGTTTCCATTAAATTATTTTTTAAAGAAGGCCTTAACTGGCATTAAAATTCATTAAATGTGGTTATTGTGGCATTTAAAATGCTTTAATAATAATAATAAAAGTTCTAATTAAAGGAGTGGCTAGTTGGTTAAATCAGCTGTCAGGGTTTAGATGGGGAGGTGGCGGCCTAGTGGTTGGAGCTCTGAGGTTCTGAGTTGGAGCCTCACAGACTGCCACTCAGGGTCAGACCTTTAACCCCAGACTGCCACTCAGGGTCAGACCTTTAACCCCAGGCTGCCACTCAGGGTCAGACCTTTAACCCCAGACTGCCACTCAGGGTCAGACCTTTAACCCCAGACTGCCACTCAGGGTCAGACCTTTAACCCCAGACTGCCACTCAGGGTCAGACCTTTAACCCCAGACTGCCACTCAGGGTCAGACCTTTAACCCCAGACTGCCAGTCAGGGTCAGACCTTTAACCCCAGACTGCCACTCAGGGTCAGACCTTTAACCCCAGACTGCCACTCAGGGTCAGACCTTTAACCCCAGACTGCCAGTCAGGGTCAGACCTTTAACCCCAGACTGCCACTCAGGGTCAGACCTTTAACCCCAGGCTGCCACTCAGGGTCAGACCTTTAACCCCAGACTGCCAGTCAGGGTCAGACCTGTAACCCCAGACTGCCAGTCAGGGTCAGACCTTTAACCCCAGACTGCCACTCAGGGTCAGACCTTTAACCCCAGACTGCCAGTCAGGGTCAGACCTTTAACCCCAGACTGCCACTCAGGGTCAGACCTTTAACCCCAGACTGCCAGTCAGGGTCAGACCTTTAACCCCAGACTGCCACTCAGGGTCAGACCTTTAACCCCAGACTGCCAGTCAGGGTCAGACCTTTAACCCCAGACTGCCACTCAGGGTCAGACCTTTAACCCCAGACTGCCAGTCAGGGTCAGACCTTTAACCCCAGACTGCCACTCAGGGTCAGACCTTTAACCCCAGACTGCCGCTCAGGGTCAGACCTTTAACCCCAGACTGCCACTCAGGGTCAGACCTTTAATCCCAGACTGCCACTCAGGGTCAGACCTTTAACCCCAGACTGCCACTCAGGGTCAGACCTTTAACCCCAGACTGCCACTCAGGGTCAGACCTTTAACCCCAGACTGCCACTCAGGGTCAGACCTTTAACCCCAGACTGCCACTCAGGGTCAGACCTTTAACCCCAGACTGCCACTCAGGGTCAGACCTTTAACCCCAGACTGCCACTCAGGGTCAGACCTTTAACCCCAGACTGCCACTCAGGGTCAGACCTTTAACCCCAGACTGCCACTCAGGGTCAGACCTTTAACCCCAGACTGCCACTCAGGGTCAGACCTTTAACCCCAGACTGCCACTCAGGGTCAGACCTTTAACCCCAGACTGCCACTCAGGGTCAGACCTTTAACCCCAGACTGCCACTCAGGGTCAGACCTTTAACCCCAGGCTGCCACTCAGGGTCAGACCTTTAACCCCAGACTGCCAGTCAGGGTCAGACCTTTAACCCCAGACTGCCAGTCAGGGTCAGACCTTTAACCCCAGACTGCCAGTCAGGGTCAGACCTTTAACCCCAGACTGCCACTCAGGGTCAGACCTTTAACCCCAGACTGCCACTCAGGGTCAGACCTTTAACCCCAGACTGCCACTCAGGGTCAGACCTTTAACCCCAGACTGCCACTCAGGGTCAGACCTTTAACCCCAGACTGCCAGTCAGGGTCAGAGCTTTAACCCCAGACTGCCAGTCAGGGTCAGAGCTTTAACCCCAGACTGCCAGTCAGGGTCAGAGCTTTAACCCCAGGCTGCCAGTCAGGGTCAGACCTTTAACCCCAGACTGCCAGTCAGGGTCAGACCTTTAACCCCAGACTGCCAGTCAGGGTCAGACCTTTAACCCCAGACTGCCAGTCAGGGTCAGACCTTTAACCCCAGACTGCCACTCAGGGTCAGACCTTTAACCCCAGACTGCCACTCAGGGTCAGACCTGTAACCCCAGACTGCCACTCAGGGTCAGACCTTTAACCCCAGACTGCCACTCAGGGTCAGACCTTTAACCCCAGACTGCCACTCAGGGTCAGACCTTTAACCCCAGACTGCCACTCAGGGTCAGACCTTTAACCCCAGACTGCCACTCAGGGTCAGACCTTTAACCCCAGACTGCCACTCAGGGTCAGACCTTTAACCCCAGACTGCCACTCAGGGTCAGACCTTCAGGGTCAGACCTTTAACCCCAGACTGCCAGTCAGGGTCAGACCTTTAACCCCAGACTGCCACTCAGGGTCAGACCTTTAACCCCAGACTGCCACTCAGGGTCAGACCTGTAACCCCAGACTGCCACTCAGGGTCAGACCTTTAACCCCAGACTGCCACTCAGGGTCAGAGCTTTAACCCCAGACTGCCAGTCAGGGTCAGAGCTTTAACCCCAGACTGCCACTCAGGGTCAGACCTTTAACCCCAGACTGCCGCTCAGGGTCAGACCTTTAACCCCAGACTGCCACTCAGGGTCAGACCTTTAACCCCAGGCTGCCAGTCAGGGTCAGACCTTTAACCCCAGACTGCCAGTCAGGGTCAGACCTTTAACCCCAGACTGCCAGTCAGGGTCAGACCTTTAACCCCAGACTGCCAGTCAGGGTCAGACCTTTAACCCCAGACTGCCAGTCAGGGTCAGACCTTTAACCCCAGACTGCCAGTCAGGGTCAGACCTTTAACCCCAGACTGCCAGTCAGGGTCAGACCTTTAACCCCAGACTGCCAGTCAGGGTCAGACCTTTAACCCCAGGCTGCCAGTCAGGGTCAGACCTTTAACCCCAGGCTGCCACTCAGGGTCAGACCTTTAACCCCAGACTGCCACTCAGGGTCAGACCTTTAACCCCAGACTGCCAGTCAGGGTCAGACCTTTAACCCCAGACTGCCACTCAGGGTCAGACCTTTAACCCCAGACTGCCACTCAGGGTCAGACCTTTAACCCCAGACTGCCACTCAGGGTCAGACCTTTAACCCCAGACTGCCAGTCAGGGTCAGACCTTTAACCCCAGACTGCCAGTCAGGGTCAGACCTTTAACCCCAGACTGCCGCTCAGGGTCAGACCTTTAACCCCAGACTGCCACTCAGGGTCAGACCTTTAACCCCAGACTGCCACTCAGGGTGAGACCTTTAACCCCAGACTGCCACTCAGGGTGAGACCTTTAACCCCAGACTGCCACTCAGGGTCAGACCTTTAACCCCAGACTGCCACTCAGGGTCAGACCTTTAACCCCAGGCTGCCAGTCAGGGTCAGACCTTTAACCCCAGACTGCCAGTCAGGGTCAGACCTTTAACCCCAGACTGCCACTCAGGGTCAGACCTTTAACCCCAGGCTGCCAGTCAGGGTCAGACCTTTAACCCCAGACTGCCAGTCAGGGTCAGACCTTTAACCCCAGACTGCCAGTCAGGGTCAGACCTTTAACCCCAGACTGCCAGTCAGGGTCAGACCTTTAACCCCAGACTGCCAGTCAGGGTCAGACCTTTAACCCCAGACTGCCAGTCAGGGTCAGACCTTTAACCCCAGACTGCCAGTCAGGGTCAGACCTTTAACCCCAGACTGCCAGTCAGGGTCAGACCTTTAACCCCAGACTGCCAGTCAGGGTCAGACCTTTAACCCCAGACTGCCAGTCAGGGTCAGACCTTTAACCCCAGACTGCCACTCAGGGTGAGACCTTTAACCCCAGACTGCCACTCAGGGTGAGACCTTTAACCCCAGACTGCCACTCAGGGTCAGACCTTTAACCCCAGACTGCCACTCAGGGTCAGACCTTTAACCCCAGACTGCCACTCAGGGTCAGACCTTTAACCCCAGGCTGCCACTCAGGGTCAGACCTTTAACCCCAGGCTGCCACTAAGGGTCAGACCTTTAACCCCAGACTGCCACTCAGGGTCAGACCTTTAACCCCAGACTGCCACTCAGGGTCAGACCTTTAACCCCAGACTGCCAGTCAGGGTCAGACCTTTAACCCCAGACTGCCACTCAGGGTCAGACCTTTAACCCCAGACTGCCACTCAGGGTCAGACCTGTAACCCCAGACTGCCACTCAGGGTCAGACCTTTAACCCCAGACTGCCACTCAGGGTCAGACCTTTAACCCCAGGCTGCCACTCAGGGTCAGACCTTTAATCCCAGACTGCCACTCAGGGTCAGACCTTTAACCCCAGACTGCCACTCAGGGTCAGACCTTTAATCACAGACTGCCACTCAGGGTCAGACCTTTAACCCCAGACTGCCACTCAGGGTCAGACCTTTAACCCCAGACTGCCACTCAGGGTCAGACCTTTAACCCCAGACTGCCACTCAGGGTCAGACCTTTAACCCCAGACTGCCAGTCAGGGTCAGACCTTTAACCCCAGACTGCCAGTCAGGGTCAGACCTTTAACCCCAGACTGCCAGTCAGGGTCAGACCTTTAACCCCAGACTGCCAGTCAGGGTCAGACCTTTAACCCCAGACTGCCACTCAGGGTCAGACCTTTAACCCCAGACTGCCAGTCAGGGTCAGACCTTTAACCCCAGACTGCCAGTCAGGGTCAGACCTTTAACCCCAGACTGCCAGTCAGGGTCAGACCTTTAACCCCAGACTGCCACTCAGGGTCAGACCTTTAACCCCAGACTGCCACTCAGGGTCAGACCTTTAACCCCAGACTGCCACTCAGGGTCAGACCTTTAACCCCAGGCTGCCACTCAGGGTCAGACCTTTAACCCCAGACTGCCACTCAGGGTCAGACCTTTAACCCCAGACTGCCACTCAGGGTCAGACCTTTAACCCCAGACTGCCAGTCAGGGTCAGACCTTTAACCCCAGACTGCCACTCAGGGTCAGACCTTTAACCCCAGACTGCCACTCAGGGTCAGACCTTTAACCCCAGACTGCCACT
The DNA here is from genome assembly GCF_016077235.1 of Cyprinodon tularosa. Lineage (NCBI taxonomy): Eukaryota > Metazoa > Chordata > Actinopteri > Cyprinodontiformes > Cyprinodontidae > Cyprinodon > Cyprinodon tularosa. The sequence goes on from NW_024038247.1 coordinate 105,718, forward strand.
CAGGGTCAGACCTTTAACCCCAGACTGCCACTCAGGGTCAGACCTTTAACCCCAGACTGCCACTCAGGGTCAGACCTTTAACCCCAGACTGCTGCTCTAGCACCGTGCATTAGCTGGCAGCCCAAACACCAACCAGTGGAGCTCTGTCATGTTTGTAAATGTTGACCTGCAGGTTGGTTTGCAGGAAATCCCATTTTACTAGTAGCAAACCCAGCTGGACCTCAGTTTGGGTCTAAAGGGCAGATTAGACTTCTGCAGCCGCACACATGGGTGGGTCTGGTTAATTTGACCTCATTTTGACGGCTGAGTTGGTTGAATTGTAAACTCTTCATTGATGTTCTGTACCGTTGCCTAGCAACCAACATTCTACCCTTGAACTCTTTTATTAAAGCATGAAAATGGCTTTCAGGAGAAATCTGAGAGAAACAGGCTTTAGAAATGCTTCAGAATATTGGTGATAGCATTCAGACGGATGAGGATGACGGGGCAGGAAGGAAGCGGCTCACATTCTGACAGCGAGTCTGAGGATGATCGCCCAGCCACGGGAAAACGCTGACCTATCAGTGAGCCATCAGGTGATGGGGAAACTGCTCACACCTCAGCGACCCAAAACCAAACCAGAACTCCTGGTCTGCTGTAATCACACAGCTGGGCCTGGATGTGTTGGATCAGATTAGAGAGGATTGTGTAACAGTGAAGGCGGCCTGTGGCTGATATTTGACCATCTCCTAGACATAGCAGCGGTAAACGCCTTGGTTTAGTTCAGGAGCTGTTTGAACGTCACCGTCTCACACAGAGATTTTATCCTTCAACTGGTAAAACGTTCGACAACATGCAGGTTACAGCCTCCGCCGCTGAACAGCAGCTTTGGAGGCAAAGAAAACTAAAAAACACTCCTATGATGTTTGTCATCAATTTCTGTAAATTAAATAGCAATTCCAAACTTTCAACCTGTGTAATAAAACAGTCTGCTTTATTTTACTGATTTATTTTAATACAAATTTAGACCACAAATAATAATATCCTACAATAAAGCCTTTAAAGCACATATATTAGACCTGTTTAAAGCTCCACAGTAGGTTTATATGATTCACAAGAACCATTTCAGTCGATGACATCATCACTACTGATGCGTTTCATTGGTTAAAATGTCCCCTGTCAAAATGTTCTAGTGTCAAAGCTTTTCTGCCACATTCTGTCTTTGGGTGTCAGAATTCGACCGTTAACCAGATCCCAGCAACCAAACAGGAAACAGCAAAAACACACAATGCTAAATAAAATGCTAAATTAAAAAGGTTCAGAATGAAAAAGGAAACTGACTGAAATTCCAAAAACCAGCTGGGAATTTTAAAGAAGCACAAAAAGCTGCGAACATTAGAGAAGCCTGTAAACCTCTGATCATCACATCACAGCTATTAGAGCATCTGAAATATTTAAATAAAGGTCATAAACAGCGTCCGGTTTCCCTCCATCTCTTCCTGTTTCTCTCGTATGGGATCGATATTTCAGACTCGAGGCCAACGCCATCGGCTTCACAGCAGATTGGTTCAATGTTTTCATTGGTGTGACATGCAGAGTTTACAACATTCTTCATTCTGCAGCCGATTACTTTTTATGCTGGAATAAATTTGTACTGCTGCCTTTTGCAGTGATGGTTTCACAGCACATCTTAGCCCCTTTGGTTTGAATTCCTATTACCCTGCCGTATATCGCTCAGCTGCTGTCGCCATGTTTAGTTTGCAGGTAGTTGTAGAGTACCAGAAAATAATCCTGTTTGGAGGAGGGGTCTATGATGCATTCAAAGGGTGTGGGGAAAATAAAACTGTGATGGCTGCGTGAAGAAACTCCATATACATCGAGTATATTAACCCCTAGTAACACAATGATAAGAGATTCTATTGCCATGCTTTGCTAACGTCTTTGGGAAAGCTAGCATGAGCGGGAAGCTAGCATGAGCGGGAAAGCTAGCATGAGCGGGGAAGCTAGCATGAGCGGGAAAGCTAGCATGAGCGGGGAAGCTGGCATGAGCGGGAAAGCTAGCATGAGCATGAAGCTGGACTCTATGTCGTGGTTAGAAATCGTTGCCGGGCGGTTCTGGTTGTCTGTCTCTGGTTGCCTCTGTCTCCATGTGGAACCTTTATTCTGAAGGTGTGAAGGCTTTTATTTTGACAGTGTGGAGGTAAACCCAACAGTGTTGACTCAGATTTTGCTTGTTTCTCTGCAGCAGATGAAGATGAACCAGATGAACCCGGATGGGAATATGGGGCCCTCACAGGGACCGGGTCCAATGCCCTCCTTTCCGGGACCTGGAGGTCCTGGGAGTTCGGGCCCCCCTGGTCAGCAGGGCTACGCTCCAAACATGCCTCCTCAGCAGATGGCCCCCCAAATGGGCCCCGGAGGGATGCAGCAGTCTTTTATGCAGCCTGGACATATGGGTCCCCCCTCTGGACCCCCGTCACATCAGGGGCCTCCTCAAGGGATGATGGGACCCTCAGACATGCAGGAACCACAGAGACATCCTGGCCCACCCAGACACATGGGCCCCCAAGGACCACATGGAATGGGGCCCAGAGGGATGCAGGGGCCCCCTGCAGGGATGATGGGTCACCCTCCTCGAGGAATGGGTTTGAGGGACCCTCAAGGGCCTCCACCTCAGGGCGGCATGATGCAACAACAAGGAAACATGATGGGCCCTCAGGGCCAAATGCAGGGTGGGATGGCGGGGCCCCCCAGGACACACGGCAACATGCCTAACAACTATGGGATGGGAAACATGCAGGGGCCCCAAGGAAACATGCAGGGGCCCCAAGGAAACATGCAAGGGGCCCCTGGGAATATGCAGGGGGGCCCTGGGAACATGCAGGGCCCACATGGAAACATGCAGGGGGGCCCTGGGAACATGCAGGGGGGCCCTGGGAACATGCAGGGGGGCCCTGGGAACATGCAGGGGGGCCCTGGGAACATGCAGGGCCCACATGGAAACATGCAGGGGGGCCCTGGGAACATGCAGGGCCCACATGGAAACATGCAGGGGCCCCGTGGAAACATGCAGGGCCCCCCCTACATGCAGCCCCAGGTCAGTAGAACCCGGCAGGTTCTGTTCCATTTTTAGGTTCGGCTTGGTATCAATACTAACTCTGCTCTGGTGTCTGCAGGGTCAGAACTCGGGGCCCATGATTCATGGAATGGGGCCACAGGGGCCCAACAACCAAGGTGGGCTCCTTCAGGGTTCCCCAACAGAGTACCATGTGTCGCCCTGTAGGGGCCAAAGCAGTTTGTTCTGAGAGTCTGAAGTGTCTTTTGCTTCCAGGGGACCACCGGGGGCCACCACCTAACAACCACATGGGCCCCTCTGATCGGCAGGGCCACGGAGGCTCAGGGGGACCTGCCCAGGGCTCGGGTTCCTACTGGGGCGACAACCAGCAGGGCCGGAGGGGCCCCCAGGACTTTGATGGAGGACAGGACTTCCACGGCCGAGGAGACGACAGCTGGAGGCCAGCGGGGCCGGGGCCCGGGCCAGGGTACCAAGGAGGTAGCCACAGAGGAGGGGGGCACCGGGGCGGCGGGGGTAACTGGGGCCCCGATGAGCGCTTTGGTGGGGGGGACTTCAGAGGACGGCGGGACGACAGGTGGGTGAGCCGATTCTGATTGACGGAGAGTTCCGCCCCAAACTGGGTTCTGACCCAATCCCGTCCTTTCAAAGGTTCCGAGGAGGCGGGCCTGGCCGAGCAGGGGGGCGGGGCTATGCTGAGGAGTACGGTGGCCAGGAGGAGGGCTTCGACGGCGGCGAGGAGATGAGCCGAGGCTGGGACTCTGGTGGCCGAGGGCGGCCACAGAGAGGCGGGGGCCACCCCCGAGGAGGTGAGGGGGCAGGGCCAAAGATCACGGGAGCTCTGATGGGAATCAGCATTCTGTCTCATTCTAGGAAGTCTTATAGATCTATCGCACAGTGTCCCGCAGCTCCTTAGAGTTTTTTAAGAAATAAGTTCAAGGCCTGAAGGTTTGTGGAAACGGTCATGAAGACGGTCTCCCTCCTTCAATGTTTATTGTTTTTCAAATTAGGCTGGGAGATCGATGGCATTAGAAATATGTCCGGCAGTCCGAGCTGCGCTTTACTGCACCTAGCTCTGCTTTATGGCAGTCTGAGCTCCACTTTACTGTACCTAGCTCTGCTTTACGGCAGTCTGAGCTCCGCTTTACTGCACCTAGCTCTGCTTTACGGCAGTCTGAGCTCCGCTTTACTGTACCTAGCTTTGCTTTACGGCAGTCTGAGCTCCGCTTTACTGCACTTAGCTCTGCTTTACGGCAGTCTGAGCTCCACTTTACTGCACCTAGCTCTGCTTTACGGCAGTCTGAGCTCCGCTTTACTGCACCTAGGTCTGCTTTACGGCAGTCTGAGCTCCGCTTTACTGTACCTAGCTCTGCTTTACGGCAGTCTGAGCTCCGCTTTACTGCACCTAGCTTTGCTTTACGGCAGTCTGAGCTCCGCTTTACTGTACCTAGCTTTGCTTTACGGCAGTCTGAGCTCCGCTTTACTGCACTTAGCTCTGCTTTACGGCAGTCTGAGCTCCACTTTACTGCACCTAGCTCTGCTTTACGGCAGTCTGAGCTCCACTTTACTGTACCTAGCTCTGCTTTACGGCAGTCTGAGCTCCGCTTTACTGCACCTAGCTCTGCTTTACGGCAGTCTGAGCTCCGCTTTACTGCACCTAGCTTTACTTTACGGCAGTCTGAGCTCCGCTTTACTGCACCTAGCTCTACTTTACGGCAGTCTGAGCTCCGCTTTACTGTACCTAGCCTTGCTTTACGGCAGTCTGAGCTCCGCTTTACTGCACTTAGCTCTGCTTTACGGCAGTCTGAGCTCCACTTTACTGCACCTAGCTCTGCTTTACGGCAGTCTGAGCTCCACTTTACTGTACCTAGCTCTGCTTTACGGCAGTCTGAGCTCCGCTTTACTGCACCTAGCTCTGCTTTACGGCAGTCTGAGCTCCGCTTTACTGTACCTAGCTTTGCTTTACGGCAGTCTGAGCTCCGCTTTACTGCACTTAGCTCTGCTTTACGGCAGTCTGAGCTCCACTTTACTGCACCTAGCTCTGCTTTACGGCAGTCTGAGCTCCACTTTACTGTACCTAGCTCTGCTTTACGGCAGTCTGAGCTCCGCTTTACTGCACCTAGCTGTGCTTTACGGCAGTCTGACCTCCACTTTACTGCACTTAGCTCTGCTTTACAGCAGTCTGAGCTCCGCTTTACTGTACCTAGCTTTGCTTTACGGCAGTCTGAGCTCCGCTTTACTGCACTTAGCTCTGCTTTACGGCAGTCTGAGCTCCACTTTACTGCACCTAGCTCTGCTTTACGGCAGTCTGAGCTCCACTTTACTGTACCTAGCTCTGCTTTACGGCAGTCTGAGCTCCGCTTTACTGCACCTAGCTCTGCTTTACGGCAGTCTGAGCTCCGCTTTACTGCACCTAGCTTTACTTTACGGCAGTCTGAGCTCCGCTTTACTGCACCTAGCTCTACTTTACGGCAGTCTGAGCTCCGCTTTACTGTACCTAGCCTTGCTTTACGGCAGTCTGAGCTCCGCTTTACTGCACTTAGCTCTGCTTTACGGCAGTCTGAGCTCCACTTTACTGCACCTAGCTCTGCTTTACGGCAGTCTGAGCTCCACTTTACTGTACCTAGCTCTGCTTTACGGCAGTCTGAGCTCCGCTTTACTGCACCTAGCTCTGCTTTACGGCAGTCTGAGCTCCGCTTTACTGTACCTAGCTTTGCTTTACGGCAGTCTGAGCTCCGCTTTACTGCACTTAGCTCTGCTTTACGGCAGTCTGAGCTCCACTTTACTGCACCTAGCTCTGCTTTACGGCAGTCTGAGCTCCACTTTACTGTACCTAGCTCTGCTTTACGGCAGTCTGAGCTCCGCTTTACTGCACCTAGCTGTGCTTTACGGCAGTCTGACCTCCACTTTACTGCACTTAGCTCTGCTTTACAGCAGTCTGAGCTCCGCTTTACTGCACCTAGGTCTGCTTTACGGCAGTCTGAGCTCCGCTTTACTGCACCTAGCTGTGCTTTACGGCAGTCTGAGCTCCGCTTTACTGCACTTAGCTCTGCTTTACAGCAGTCTGAGCTCCGCTTTACTGCACCTAGGTCTGCTTTACGGCAGTCTGAGCTCCGCTTTACTGCACCTAGGTCTGCTTTACGGCAGTCTGAGCTCCGCTTTACTGCACCTAGGTCTGCTTTACGGCAGTCTGAGCTCCACTTTACTGCACCTAGCTGTGCTTTACGGCAGTCTGAGCTCCGCTTTACTGCACTTAGCTCTGCTTTACAGCAGTCTGAGCTCCGCTTTACTGCACCTAGCTCTACTTTACGCCAGTCTGAGCTCCACTTTACTGTACTTAGCTCTGCTTTACGGCAGTCTGAGCTCCACTTTACTGTACCTAGCTCTACTTTACGGCAGTCTGAGCTCCACTTTACTGTACCTAGCTCTGCTTTACGGCAGTCTGAGCTCCGCTTTACTGCACCTAGCTCTACTTTACGCCAGTCTGAGCTCCACTTTACTGTACTTAGCTCTGCTTTACAGCAGTCTGAGCTCCACTTTACTGTACCTAGCTCTACTTTACGGCAGTATGAGCTCCACTTTACTGCACTTAGCTCTGCTTTACGGCAGTCTGAGCTCCACTTTACTGTACCTAGCTCTGCTTTACGGCAGTCTGAGCTCCACTTTACTGCACTTAGCTCTGCTTTACGGCAGTCTGAGCTCCACTTTACTGCACCTAGCTCTGCTTTACGGCAGTCTGAGCTCCACTTTACTGTACCTAGCTCTACTTTACGGCAGTCTGAGCTCCACTTTACTGCACTTAGCTCTGCTTTACGGCAGTCTGAGCTCCACTTTACTGTACCTAGCTCTGCTTTACGGCAGTCTGAGCTCCACTTTACTGCACTTAGCTCTGCTTTACGGCAGTCTGAGCTCCACTTTACTGCACCTAGCTCTACTTTACGGCAGTCTGAGCTCCGCTTTACTGCACCTAGCTCTACTTTACGGCAGTCTGAGCTCCACTTTACTGCACTTAGCTCTGCTTTACGGCAGTCTGAGCTCCACTTTACTGTACCTAGCTCTGCTTTACGGCAGTCTGAGCTCCACTTTACTGCACTTAGCTCTGCTTTACGGCAGTCTGAGCTCCACTTTACTGCACCTAGCTCTACTTTACGGCAGTCTGAGCTCCGCTTTACTGCACCTAGCTCTGCTTTACGGCAGTCTGAGCTCCGCTTTACTGCACCTAGCTCTACTTTACGGCAGTCTGAGCTCCGCTTTACTGTACCTAGCTTTGCTTTACGGCAGTCTGAGCTCCGCCTTACTGCACTTAGCTCTGCTTTATGGCAGTCTGAGCTCCACTTTACTGCACCTAGCTCTGCTTTACGGCAGTCTGAGCTCCGCTTTACTGCACCTAGCTCTGCTTTACGGCAGTCTGAGCTCCGCTTTACTGTACCTAGCTTTGCTTTATGGCAGTCTGAGCTCCACTTTACTGCACTTAGCTCTGCTTTACGGCAGTCTGAGCTCCACTTTACTGCACCTAGCTCTGCTTTACGGCAGTCTGAGCTCCGCTTTACTGCACCTAGCTCTGCTTTACGGCAGTCTGAGCTCCGCTTTACTGTACCTAGCTTTGCTTTACGGCAGTCTGAGCTCCGCTTTACTGTACCTAGCTTTGCTTTACGGCAGTCTGAGCTCCGCTTTACTGCACTTAGCTCTGCTTTACGGCAGTCTGAGCTCCACTTTACTGCACCTAGCTCTGCTTTACGGCAGTCTGAGCTCCGCTTTACTGCACCTAGGTCTGCTTTACGGCAGTCTGAGCTCCGCTTTACTGTACCTAGCTCTGCTTTACGGCAGTCTGAGCTCCGCTTTACTGCACCTAGCTTTGCTTTACGGCAGTCTGAGCTCCGCTTTACTGCACTTAGCTCTGCTTTACGGCAGTCTGAGCTCCACTTTACTGCACCTAGCTCTGCTTTACGGCAGTCTGAGCTCCACTTTACTGTACCTAGCTCTGCTTTACGGCAGTCTGAGCTCCGCTTTACTCCACCTAGCTCTGCTTTACGGCAGTCTGAGCTCCGCTTTACTGCACCTAGCTTTACTTTACGGCAGTCTGAGCTCCGCTTTACTGCACCTAGCTCTACTTTACGGCAGTCTGAGCTCCGCTTTACTGTACCTAGCTTTGCTTTACGGCAGTCTGAGCTCTGCTTTACGGCAGTCTGAGCTCCACTTTACTGCACCTAGCTCTGCTTTACGGCAGTCTGAGCTCCACTTTACTGTACCTAGCTCTGCTTTACGGCAGTCTGAGCTCCGCTTTACTGCACCTAGCTCTGCTTTACGGCAGTCTGAGCTCCGCTTTACTGTACCTAGCTTTGCTTTACGGCAGTCTGAGCTCCGCTTTACTGCACTTAGCTCTGCTTTACGGCAGTCTGAGCTCCACTTTACTGCACCTAGCTCTGCTTTACGGCAGTCTGAGCTCCGCTTTACTGCACCTAGGTCTGCTTTACGGCAGTCTGAGCTCCGCTTTACTGCACCTAGCTGTGCTTTACGGCAGTCTGACCTCCACTTTACTGCACTTAGCTCTGCTTTACAGCAGTCTGAGCTCCGCTTTACTGCACCTAGGTCTGCTTTACGGCAGTCTGAGCTCCGCTTTACTGCACCTAGCTGTGCTTTACGGCAGTCTGAGCTCCGCTTTACTGCACTTAGCTCTGCTTTACAGCAGTCTGAGCTCCGCTTTACTGCACCTAGGTCTGCTTTACGGCAGTCTGAGCTCCGCTTTACTGCACCTAGGTCTGCTTTACGGCAGTCTGAGCTCCGCTTTACTGCACCTAGGTCTGCTTTACGGCAGTCTGAGCTCCACTTTACTGCACCTAGCTGTGCTTTACGGCAGTCTGAGCTCCGCTTTACTGCACTTAGCTCTGCTTTACAGCAGTCTGAGCTCCGCTTTACTGCACCTAGGTCTGCTTTACGGCAGTCTGAGCTCCGCTTTACTGCCCCTAGGTCTGCTTTACGGCAGTCTGAGCTGCGCTTTACTGCACCTAGCTCTGCTTTACGGCAGTCTGAGCTCCGCTTTACTGCACCTAGGTCTGCTTTACGGCAGTCTGAGCTCCGCTTTACTGCACCTAGGTCTGCTTTACGGCAGTCTGAGCTCCGCTTTACTGCACCTAGGTCTGCTTTACGGCAGTCTGAGCTCCGCTTTACTGCACCTAGCTGTGCTTTACGGCAGTCTGAGCTCCGCTTTACTGCACTTAGCTCTGCTTTACAGCAGTCTGAGCTCCGCTTTACTGCACCTAGGTCTGCTTTACGGCAGTCTGAGCTCCGCTTTACTGCACCTAGGTCTGCTTTACGGCAGTCTGAGCTCCGCTTTACTGCACCTAGGTCTGCTTTACGGCAGTCTGAGCTCCACTTTACTGCACCTAGCTGTGCTTTACGGCAGTCTGAGCTCCGCTTTACTGCACTTAGCTCTGCTTTACAGCAGTCTGAGCTCCGCTTTACTGCACCTAGGTCTGCTTTACGGCAGTCTGAGCTCCGCTTTACTGCACTTAGCTCTGCTTTACAGCAGTCTGAGCTCCGCTTTACTGCACCTAGGTCTGCTTTACGGCAGTCTGAGCTCCGCTTTACTGCCCCTAGGTCTGCTTTACGGCAGTCTGAGCTGCGCTTTACTGCACCTAGCTCTGCTTTACAGCAGTCTGAGCTCCGCTTTACTGCACCTAGGTCTGCTTTACGGCAGTCTGAGCTCCGCTTTACTGCACCTAGGTCTGCTTTACGGCAGTCTGAGCTCCGCTTTACTGCACCTAGGTCTGCTTTACGGCAGTCTGAGCTCCGCTTTACTGCACCTAGGTCTGCTTTACGGCAGTCTGAGCTCCGCTTTACTGCACCTAGCTGTGCTTTACGGCAGTCTGAGCTCCGCTTTACTGCACCTAGCTGCGCTTTACGGCAGTCTGAGCTGCGCCTACAGCAGCAGGCAGGGCTAATGTCAGCGCCTGCGGCGGCCAGGGCTTCCAGCTACTGTATAATGGCGTATTGGCAGCGTTTTGGTATAAAGGGGGTTCACAGGAGGAAACCGTCAGTTCTCCTCCAGACTTCATCACCATCATAGGGGGAGCCAGAAGGTGAGTGATGGATCCTCCCTGCGTTCACGCCCACCACCAACACACTTCCTAGCAGACATGACGCTCAATCTGCTGACACCAGAAACCTGCTTTCTTTATTTTGATTTTTATTGGATTTTCTTTTTAAGGCGGGCGGTAAACAGCAGCTTGGTTAATACCGTGATCAAATAAATCTTTTTCTGCAGACCGGGCGCCTCCAGGCGCATCGCTGCCCCCATTAGGAGGCCGTGCATCATTTCCTGGGCATTACGCTGCCGTGCTTCATGCAGAAGTTAGGCTGTCGTTGGACAGAAGCTCTGGACTCGTTCTGAATCCTCTATGTTTGCGCCCAGAATAGAAATAATCCACAGAGAGTTCAGCGTCTAGTTTAGTAGATTCTGGGACTAAATCGCTGTGAAAGGCTGTTATTATTCCCCCACTAAATGAAAAACTATTATTATCTAGAGACTGTTAGTAACAGGAAGTGAAATGCAGCTCCAGACTGGAATGGACTTGAATGGAGAGAAGACGAGTCGGTTCTGGCGTTCCTGAGAAACGATTCTCTGATGCTAACAGAGTGTTCCACCTGTTGAACTGAACGCTGGGTGTCTGAGGGGTGAGAACTTTTCCAAGCGCTGCTGTCTCATGGTGTCTCCAGGTCACGACGGGTATCGGGACGACGGCTCGTCTCCTGGTGGCCGGGATCGTCCCTCTTCCATGCAGGGGATGGACATGGCGTCTCTGCCTCCAAGGAAGCGTCCCTGGCAGGACGGTCCAGGAACAGGAGACCATGACCCCCCTGATGGAGGTCAGCCATGTTTGCTCCAAACTCCACGCCGCTTCATCACAACTCGTCCTGGTTTCTTTTTTTTTAATCCTTCCCTCTGTCTCTGCAGGTCGTCCTCAGCGGGACGACGGCGGCGGCTACGGTCCCCCTGGACGAGGCGGGCGGGGCGGCTGGGGCCCCGGTGGAGGGCCGGGTCTACGGCGAGGAGGACCGCCTCCCAGAGGAGGGCCGAGGGGCGGGGGGCGTGGCCGGTAGTGGCGGGCCTCTCTCAGCGCCTTCACACCACATGAATCTCTGGGCTGTGGTCCTGGTGCCTGGGTGGCCCGGTTCGACCCGGTCCGGTCCGGCCCGGTTTGGTCCGGTCCGGCCCGGCAGCTGTATCATACTGTAGAGACTGTTTTGCTGCGTTTTCTAAAAGATTTCTATGTGTTTGTGTTTTCACCAAGTTGGACAATAAAGATTGACAGTTGAAGTGCGGGCGCCGCAGCGCCCCCTGTGGACCATCAATGCTGACTGATCTGATCCACTGACTGCCATCTACCACCAGCATCCCTGTATTCAATCAGTCCAATAAAACGCACTCCAACCAGGCTGCAGCTTCTGTCACAGGTCCGGATGTGGGCGGAGCCACAGATCAGAGCGGCGTTCTGATGCCGCCGCAGCATTAAGGTCCCATCACATCAAACCAGATTAACGTGTAAAGTCTGAGGGGGCGGGGTCTGGTCAGTCTCAGCCGTTACAGGGGACCCCCTGATTGACCCCCTGCATCTGGTGCCACTAGATGGAGCCGACGAGTCTCACGCTGCTGCTCTGTGGACTCGTGACTCGGCGGCCAATCAGGGAAAGAGAAAAAGTCAAAGGTAGAAATAATGAATGCTCTGCAGAGGCTGATCCTCCCTCACCTCCAGCTCAGAGCCCGCTCTGCCGCCGCCCGCTGCCCAGCATCAGGGCTCTCTGAGGGGGCAGATTCACCAGGAAGAGCTGCTGAATCCAGCTGCTTCTGGAGGAACCAGAGCGGATCTTTGTTTTCCTCCAGAAATAGATGTTTGATTCTAGAGTTATTCATCATAGAGAAACACTCAGCAGCAGGCTGGGATGTTAAGGTTCACCTGGACTTTTATTGTGAAATGCTGACAGGAAATGACCTGGGGTTGCCAGAGGTAACGGCAGGTGGAAAGCAGAGATCAAACAACTAAGGTAAAACACGCCGGCTGTTATATTCAGGAATGACTGTGATGCAATAACTTCATATCAGGGAACATCTGCTGGGATGTGATGTCATCAGCCCTAATTATTAATTATTCTCTCTATAAAACTAAACAGAAACAAAGCAGCTCTGAAAAGTAGGATTTTAATGGGTGATAATGACCTCTGGATGACCTTGAATCTAACCTCTAATATCTCAGCAGCACATCTGATCTTTTCACTAATGACCATTCTAATGCTCTATAGAAGCTCTAACCACTGAGTCTACCTGCTGAGTGTTTTCCACATCACTGGGGGGGGGGGGGTCTGCTCCATGCAGCTGAAGCTCCTCCTCCTTGATGATGCGTTTAGGGTGTAAACGCTAAATGCAGAGCTGGAGGAAATCACCGCGCTCACTCTGAACGCACCATCAGGATGGCAGATTTTATTCTGCCTATGGGAGCATTGATACAGGGAGACTGCAGCAGGTCCAGTGGGATTACCTTTCATTGGTGGGATTATGATGGATTATGTTTCACAGTTTAACTGCTGTAAAACGAGACGTGCTAATAAGAAAAAACCATTTCTAAAAGATGAGGACATTAATATACTTTAGTGGGATTATAATCCTGATGAACGGGATGTTTGGAGGTGGACTTTCTGACTTAGAAACCTGTTCAAACTATTTTCCAGCTCATAAGGTAATTAAAGTCAAGCTTCTCTCTAGCTGGAAGCTACAGAGCAGATAAACATCCACAGCGTTCAGGTTTCTGGGGGCCATCATGGGAGGGCCCCGTGGCGCCAACATTCTCATCTCTCCCGTTAGGAGCCAATCACTGGTCCAGGAACTGGATCAGAATGTTTCACTGCAATGTTGAACTCTGAGGCATTAGCGGCCCCTGAGGGCCCCAGGAAACAACCCTTCGTCTTCTCCACAGGAAGGTCAGATTAGCTAACTTTGAAGCAAACACCTGATCCACAGAATTAACAGAAGGCCCAGTACTGATAGACAGTGAACGCATCATCTCTAACATGACTTATTTACTGGAGTATTTACAGGTGCTGGTCATAAAATTAGAATATCATGAAAAGGTAGATTGATTTCAGTAATTCCATTTAAAAAGTGAAACTTGTATATTATATTCATACATTACATACAAACTCATATATTTCAGATGTTTATTTTGTTTAATTTTGATGATTACAAATGACAACAAATGAAAATCTCAAATTCATCATATCAGAAAATTAGAATATTGTGAAAAGGTTCAAAATTGATGGCCCCTGGTGCCACACTCTAATCAGCTAATTAACTCAAACCACCTGCAAAAGCCTTTAAATGGTCTTTCAGTCTAGTTCTATAGGCTACACAATCATGGGGAAGACTGCTGACTTGACAGTTGTCCAAAAGACGACCATCGACACCTTGCACAAGGAGGGCAAGACACAAAAGGTCATCGCTAAAGAGGCTGGCTGTTCACAGAGCTCAGTGTCCAAGCACATTAATAGAGAGGCGAAGGGAAGGAAAAGATGTGGTCGAAAAAAGTGTACAAGCAAGAGAGATAACCGCACCCTGGAGAGGATTGTGAAACAAAACCCATTCAAAAATGTGGGGGAGATTCACAAAGAGTGGACTGCAGCTGGAGTGAGTGCTTCAAGAACCACCACACACAGACGTATGAAAGACATGGGTTTCTGCTGTCGCATTCCTTGTGTCAAGCCACTCTTGAACCACAGACAGCGTCAGAAGCGTCTTGCCTGGGCTAAAGAGAAACAGGACTGGACTGCTGGTGAGTGGTCCAAAGTCATGTTCTCTGATGAAAGTAAATTTTGCATTTCCTTTGGAAATCAAGGTCCCAGAGTCTGGAGGAAAAGAAGAGAGGCACTTCATCCACGTTGCTTGAAGTCCAGTGTAAAGTTTCCACAGTCAGTGATGGTTTGGGGTGCCATGTCATCTGCTGGTGTTGGTCCATTGTGTTTTCTGAGGTCCAGGGTCAACGCAGCCACATACCAGGAAGTTTTAGAGCACTTCATGCTTCCTGCAGCTGACCAACTTTTTGGAGATGCAGATTTCATTTTCCAACAGGACTTGGCACCTGCACACAGTGCCAAAGCTACCAGTACCTGGTTGAAGGACCATGGTATCCCTGTTCTTAATTGGCCAGCAAACTCTCCTGACCTTAACCCCATAGAAAATCTATGGGGTATTGTGAAGAAGAAGATGCAATACACCAGACCCAACAATTCAGAAGAGCTAAAAGCCACTATTAGAGCAACCTGGGCTATCATAACACCTGAGCAGTGCCACAGACTGATCGACTCCATGCCACGCCGCATTGCTGCAGTAATACAGGCCAAAGGAGGCCCAACTAAATACTGAGTGCTGTACATGCTCATACTTTTCATGTTCATACTTTTCAGTTGGCCAACATTTCTATAAATCCTTTGTTTTTATTGGTCTTCAGTAATATTCTAATTTTCTGATATGATGAATTTGAGATTTTCATTTGTTGTCATTTGTAATCATCAAAATTAAACAAAATAAACATCTGAAATATATGAGTTTGTATGTAATGTATGAATATAATATACAAGTTTCACTTTTTAAATGGAATTACTGAAATCAATCTACTTTTTCATGATATTCTAATTTTATGACCAGCACCTGTAAACCAGATTAACCTCAGGGGCCACTGCGCAGTCCCTGGGGCCCCTGCTGTGAAGGCGGATGTTAAACCTCAACCAGTCCCTCCCATAGATGGTCTATGAGGCGGAGATGGTTATTCTGTCGGCTTCATCCAGCAGAACCTGCTGGTTTGGTTCTGTGACCCGGTCTGTTAGGCGGTTCTGTTCATTTTAGCGATGACATCATCTGTTTCCTTTTCCTCCAGCGGACCAGGAAACAAGCTCAGAAGAACAAAGCTTGTTTACAGGCCAGAGGTCCCACTTTGGAGAGCCCAGAACCTTTAGAGAGCTGCCTCAGAGGAACCAGGGTTCCCAGTTCTGACAAGTCCGGGCGGTGAAACCAGAACCCAGCCTGCCCGGGTTTGCATTTTTAAACAGGGTCACATTGAAGTAGGGAACCAGAACTAAGACTGATTTAAACAAAGGACCAGAGAAAACCCAGTTTACTGGTAGAAGCTGTTTTAATAGCAAAGGTATAAACAGACACCCCCCCCCCAAGCTGATTGGCTCCATCAGTGGTAAGTCTTTGGTCCTGGCAGTCAGTGCTGAGGTAAAACCCCCCCTCCATCAGTTTTAGGTCTATGGACCTGGCAGTCAGCACTGAGGGTTTATTCCCCCTCCATCAGCTTTAGATCTGTGGTCCTGCCAGTCAGCGCTGAGGGTTTAAATCCCTCTCCATCAGTTTTAGGTTTTTGGTCCTGCCAGTCAGCGCTGAGGGTTTATTCCCCCTCCATCAGTTTTAGGTCTGTGGTCCTGGCAGTCAGCGCTGAGGGTTTAATTCCCCCTCCATCAGTTTTAGATCTGTGGTCCTGGCAGTCAGCGCTGAGGGTTTATTTCCCCTCCATCAGTTTTAGGTCTATGGACCTGGCAGTCAGCGCTGAGGGTTTATTTCCCCTCCATCAGTTTTAGGTCTATGGACCTGGCAGTCAGCGCTGAGGGTTTATTCCCCTCCATCAGCTTTAGGTCTGTGGTCCTGGCAGTCAGCGCTGAGGGTTTAGTCTGGGTCGGTTCCGCTCAGATCGCCATGGTTCTGCCGCTGACGGTCCTCTTGAGGAGGGAGAGCGTCCAGCCGCTCAGATACCGGATCCCGGCGCTGCCCCCGGGCAGCAGGGCCAGCAGGCCCCCCAGGAGCAGCGCCCCCTGCAGGCCGGCTCCCAGCGCGGTCAGCACCGTGCTGTGGAGGCCCAGCGCCGCGTACAGAGTCCCAGCTAGGGCGCACAGGTAGGCGGCGGCTCCGGGGGACCGGTGCAGGCCGGACAGCAGCTTACTGGGGCCCCGCAGAACCGACACCGCCGCCACGGCGAACAGGGAGCCCAGCGTCCAGAGCAGGGCGAACTTCCGGGCGTAGAGGAGCAGCAGCGGGGCGTAGAGAGCCGAGAGTCCGAAGCAGAGCACCGACAGGCCCAGGCAGACGCCGAAGCCCAGCAGCCGCTGCTGCCGGCTCACCCCGGGGAGGCACGGGTCCGGTTCGGAGGACCAGGGCCAGGAGGAGCCGCTGCTTCCCGCGGAGCTCTGACCGGACCACGGACTGGACCACCGACCGAACCAGCTGCCCGGTACCGCCTCCGGTTCTCCCACCTCCACCAAGGTGCTGGAGCTGGACTTGGTTCCGCCGCTCTTGGACTGGGAGAGATACTCCTGGAGCTGCCGGTTCAGTTCGGCCATGGCTGCTGTTGTTTCTGGGTTTAATGGCGGTTGACAAGCAACTTATTGGTGCGCATTACCGCCACCTACTGGTAAGGAGTGTGGATCAGGACGCAACTATCAGTTTAGTTTCCTTAAGAAAGCTTAATAAATGACGTAAATATTCAGAAGAGGAGCAATATCCCAACATATCTGATATTTTTAACTGTAACTTATTCTTTAGAAGTCGATATTCTAATTTCCTTCTCTCTTTGGACAAAACAACAAAACATGTTCTACTGTCTCTTCTTGAAAACAACAATTTCCTGATGGATGTCTTCCCATTATAAATAATGTTCTGTTTAAGCCTGTATGACCAAAATGTAACCTGGATATGATATTATCTTCTTTTCTCCTTCTTCCTGTTCCCCTCATAACTTTCCTTTGAATGCTATAAAGCCATCTACCAGTCCTTTCCTCCTCATCTTTCCTTAACCTTTTGTTTTATAACAGATTTTATCTCCTCTTTACTAAATGGAATCAGTATCTCAATGTAACTGTTTTTTGAAGCTTGTTTTGCATATCTGTCTGCCAATTCATTTCCTATTACTCCTATATGAGATGGAACCCATGTAAAAATGACAATTAATCCCATGGTCTGAATTCTATAAAGTATTAACTGAATCTCCAATAGAAGGTCTGGTCTACTATTGGAATGATTATTTTTAATTGAATATAACGATGAGCTTGAATCAGAGCAAATTAAACTTCTTAAAGGACGAACATCTTCAATCCAACTCAAAGCCAAAATAATTCCCATCATTTCCCCGAAGCTGCTTCTTCTTCTTCTTCTGAGGTTTTATGGCGTTTGGCAAACATGTGAGATGTGCATTAGCGCCACCAACTGGTATGGAGTAAAGCAAGGAAACAGGAAACGATTCACCCCAGAAACAAACAAACTGTAACTGAACCCAACATAATAAATACTAAATCACATGTGGCCTTATAATCTTAATTTCTTCATCGTCACTCTGCCAGTTTCTGATGGTCGGTCCTCCCATCATGCTTCTTCTTCTTCTTGTTTTTAATGGCGGTTGGCAAACAACTAAATGGTGCATTACCGCCACCAACCAGTAAGGACTGTGGATCAAGACAGACATGCTCAAAAAAAAACCTAAATTTTTTTTGCTAAACCTGTAGCCAATAAATAACGAAACATAATTCTATAACTTGAATCATAAATACTTTTCCTTCTTTTAATAAAACTTTTAACTTCTATTTTACTCATATCGATTCTTATATCACTCTTACTTTGGTTTATTGCCATCTGCCTCAAGTTTTTGTATAACTTGATCCAACGAAATATTCCTCATCCCTAAGAATTTTTCAGCTCCTTTAACAATGATTTAGATTTTCTCATTTTTCTGTTTAACCTGGTCCGTGCAGTTAATAACAAAAGCCACAAACAAAACCAGTTTGTCAAAGTCAACAGGGTTATAAACCCTGGCATGCTGCTCTGCTTCTTGCCTTAGTTCTTGAATGTTACTCACAGTTTCCTTTTCCTGAACCTTCTTTAACGCCTCAGCATAACTTAGATTGTTTGTTGATTTCACTTTTTGAACCTCAACTGCTTTCTTCCTAACTTCACACCCTCCATATGTCGCCCTGTGCTCTCCACCACAATTACAGCATTTAACCTGAGTATTTTCACCACATTCTTGTATTTTGTGCTCCCCTCCACATTTAAAACATCTCTGTTTGCCCCTGCACACTGCAGCAATGTGACCATATCTCTGACACTTGTAACACCGAAGTGGAGGAGGAACATAAGGCCTGACTGGATAGCACATGAAACCCACTTTAACTCTCTCTGGAACTTCTGGAGTAGAAAATTCCAGAAGCACAGATAAGCTGTCAACTCTCTCATTGTTCACTGTTTTCTGCAATCTCTTTATATCACTGACTTCAACATTATGGATGTTATGCTTTAATCTCTCCAGATCTTCATTAATTCCGTAAATAAATCCTCGGGAATCTTTCTTTTCACCCAACACTCTTTTACTCTCCACTCTTTCCTTTCCAATGCTTTCAACACTCATTGCTTTCCTTTTATGCTCTTCTGATTTACAGACGATTAGCAAGTTTCCATCTCTCAGAGTTTTAGCCATTTCAACTTCCCCCACTTTCTTTTTTAGCTCCTTAGAGACTGTTACTTGGCTCAGAATAATATTTTCATCTTCCTTTCTGAATTTTAATATTATCTTCACCTCTTCTTTCATGATTTTTTTACGTACACCCTTGCTTCCATCATCTGTGCTTTCGTCTTCAAGGTTTCTTTTGTTTCCTGAATTCTCACAAGTTCTGCCCGCTTCACTACTTTTGGATTTTCCATTTCTCCGGTAACTACCAACTGGCATCCAACCATCCATATCCGAATCACTTTCTAGCTCTTCCTCATCCTCTACAACTTGAGCCGCCATCCTGATCCAGTCACAAACTGGCTTATGCCTCAGATCAGTGTCGTCGTCTTCCGGCGAGGTGCTCATCCTCGTCGATCGGGTCGAGCCAACGTTCGCCTACTCTCCCATTATGCTTCCAACCATCTCCCAGTTTAAATCTTTAACTTCCAGATTTCTCCAGAGGTTTGGAATCTGCCGTGTGTTGAACTGTAGGTTTGGTTTTCCCTGACTGAGATGGGATCCTTTTTGCAGCTTCAGCGTAGGTTATTCTGAGCTCAAATTTCATTTTTATTTCCTCAGACCTTTTGCTGCTTCACAGCTGTGATAAGCAGCAGGATGTTCTCCATACTGCTGTTCTCCATTGAGCTTCTTTTCCGTACTCATGCTCTCCTGCAGTCCTTCCATGCCTCTGCTTTCCTTTACAAACTGCTGCTACTCGACCGAATTTCTGGCATTTAAAGCATCTCAAAGGTGGAGGATTATTAACATTATAGCTGATGTAACCGATGAATACTTTGCTTGGTAATTGCTCTTCCTCTAATTTAATTAACACCGATAAACTGTCAGATCTTTCTCCGTTTCTTGTTGTTTTTAACCGTTTTACTTCTTTTACTTTTGCACCGCTTATGTTTTCTAGAATCTCTTTTTCAGAAACTCTTAGAGGAACTCCTCCAATGACTCCCCTGCTGATCTTTTTGTTCTCCATTAAGCTGCATTGAACTCTTATCCCTCCATCTTGTTGATTCGTCTTGCTTTGCCTTGCTGGGTGCTGTCTCTGCAGTTAATTAGCAGGTCTCCACTCTACAGGATTCTGGCACCTCTGACTTCTCCGACAAGTTTATTGATGGTTTTTGTTCAGTGATTCTGCCTGATTAACGACTTTGAATTCATTTTGTTTTGCTGTGGAATGTATGGATTGATCATCACTGATTGTTCTGAACTGGACTCTCCTTTAACTGATCTCTGCTTTTTCCGCTTTTTCTCATTTTTTGATGTTGCTATCTTCCAACCTTCATTGTCACTATTTCCCTCTTCCATCCCACAAGAATCGCTTCCTGTTTCCTCACTGCTCACGGCCCAGGACATTTCTCCACAAGCAGAGCAGCTTCAAAACACGCGCCATGCACCAAACGACCATCCGCCACCGCTGTGACTCGTCTCTGTTGCTGTAGCCACGGTGGGGGGAGGAGCTTCTGATGGGGCAGCCGCCGCCGCTTTCGCCTTCTTCTTCTTCTTCTTCTTCTTGGGATTTAAAGTTTTTTTTTTTCTTTTGTTTTTTTACAACTGTGGGGGTTTAATAGTGTTTTGTGCACCATTTCCAATGATGGCGAACTAAAATATAACAAGCTGTGATTATAATAAGGTATTGTCAACCTATTTTATTTTATTTTATTTTTTTTAACTGACTGTTGTTAAATCATTTTTAAATAAATGTTTTGTTAAAAAAAGATCTTCGTGTTTAATGGCAGCCTGCTGCCCCCCTCTGGTCACAAACGGAGTGACGTCATGAGATGAGCCGAGGCGTGTGTCGAGTAACGAAGCGCGTGTCGAGGCGTGATTCATTTAGGGGAGGGACCAAAATTGATGACGTCCGAGGCCTCGCTACCATGTGACCGCTTCAGGAAGTGGTTCAGAAAGCGCATTAATTTAGACAGGCATCTAAACGACCAATCTAGTAGCTAAAAACTATTTTGTTAGATCAAACAATGTAATGATCAAATGAAGTAGTATTTCCTCCACTCATCAGATGACAACATTAGTGGCGTCATCTGAGAGAAACAGGCTCCCCCTCTAAAGGTTGATGGTTGAAGACCTGCCTTTAACTTTTAAAGTTGCTATTATATTTAATTATTTTTGCTAATAAACTAATTTTCATTGGTTTGCTCTAGTTAAAATATAGATTGGATAAAAACGCTGCAGAATTAGGTCAGTTTAGCCAAAGATCGGTTGAACATAACTTCCAACCCGATTAAAACCAAAAACTGTGGAAAAACTATAATGTTTGAATAAAATGACTAACAGCTTTCATTTTGCTCATCATTACCCAGTTTTCACACTTTCACTGCCTGCTTGACTTTATTTCACTAAAATGGATGAAAAACTGAATGATTGTTTTAAGAAATTTTACATTAAAAAAACAACTTACAAAAGAAATCCCATATTCTATTACTAACTGTAGTTCTGCAGTCCACCAGCAGGTGGCGACATGTTCACCTGAAGCTTCATGAACTGTGAGGATTATTGAAGCTATTTGGCCAAACGTTCAATGAGGCTCCATCTCAGCATCACTACAGAACCAGAACCGCTGCTCCCCGTCATCACAAGGCCTGGGTGATGCGTTCAGGTGCTGGAGCCGCTGTAGGAAACCCGTGCTGCTTCTTCTTCTTTAATGGCAGCAGGGGCGTAGCCAGAAAACTTTAACAGGGGTGGCCAGTCAAAAACCACTGTAAACTGAGGGTGGGGGGGGCGAAAGCGACAGGCGCCAGAAACTAAGGGTCCATCTGCTCTGTTCCAGCAGGAACGAGCTCCACATCCAGATTTTATAAATAAAGACAAACTAAACGTTTCTACTGTTTACCTTTAATTACAAATAGATGCATAAATTTAAACATCCATGCTGTCTAAATAAAAAGGGACAAAATATCTGATGCAAACATCTTTTCCATCGTCACTACGTACCTACTTTTATTAAATTGTTCTGCATAACATTAATATGACATTTACTAATATCTACATTAGATGGATTTTAACTTATTATTAAAGTTATTTATCTATAATTTCACTGAAAACTCATTGATTTGCAGAGACATGATTTTCTCTTTACTCCATATAACACAAAATAAGTTTCTTAAAAAAGCATGAATTCTGTTCATAACATCTATAATGTTAGTATCTAGATGTGAATAATTAACCGCAGAGTTTTAGTTGTCGAGTAAATATTAATATATGAAAATTAAAATGTTTAATAAGTTTAAACATTCCTCTGATAGTGTTACTGCTGCCGCCGTCTGTTTCAGAGGGAATAAATGATGGGGGGGGGGCCAATGATGGGCTAATGGGGGCCATGGCCACCCCTGGTCCCCCATCTAGCTCCGCCCCTGAATGGCAGATTGCAACTTAACTTTTAGGTGCATATCGCCACCTACTGTAGTGGAGTATGTAGCACGGGCCATATCAGTGGGATCATTACTTTATATCTATATCTACATATATCTATATATCTATCTATATATCTATCTCTACATATATAATACACACACATATATATATATATATCTACATATATCTATATCCATATATCTATATATCTATCTCTACATATATATTTCTACATATATACCCAAATATACATCCATCCATCCATTTATACATATTGCTTTAAATCTTATAATCCTGCATTTTAAGCCATTTTCTGTGTTTCTTTTATCTCCTTTGTTCCCATTAATCCTTTTAAATTTCATTCCCTTCCTATTTGTCTTGTTTTTGGTTTTAATCTTATCCTTTCTTCATCGTATTTCCTACAATATAATCAAATATGTTCTACATTTTCTATGACTTTACATTCTATAAATTCATCTGTTTCACTTTTCTTTAATAAAATGTTTTATTAAACCCAGTCTGATTAAATCTTAGCTTTGTTAAAATATTTTCCTCTATTCTTTCTAACCAAACCTTTAGCATTAATAGATTTCTGAACACTATAATCATTTATTCCTCTTTTATCCATCTTCCATCTATTCTGACATTTTTCCTTCATTTCTTTGTTAATTCTTATCTTAGCTTCTCTTTCCCATACTGGATGTTTTTTATATACGGTAAAAGTTTTTGTATTCAGAACAAACTTTGATGTATTTCTAATAATAAATTTTCTCTTTTCCAAAGAATCAACCCAACAAACCGCTCTATTTGGTTTTATTTCCTCTATCTATTGTAATACTATAAAAATTGCATAATTTCTGCTGTTTATACTGAAATAATCAGGTCATCTCCTCCATGTTCTCCTCCATCAGTGGAATGGATATTCCTTTACCTGCTTTTCCTTTATCATCTCTATATAAATCTAAACAGCTGTAATATTTAGTTATTATATAATGATTTGCCATTTGCCGTCTCCTTCTGTCTACCTGCTCTTTTTTAATCCCATTATATTAAAATCTATTTCGACATTACCAAATATAATCAAATAGGGTCATTACTTATTAGTTTAGGTGAATTAAACCTTATATTTTCTATTTTATATTCTTCTGATTGATCTTTTATTATCCATCCAAAACCTTTAAAACACGTTTAGCTATATTTTCATTTCCACATCCCTGTGAACGACACTAATATGTAACAATAATCTTTAATCTAAAGGCATTTCTTCTATCTCTCCCTGCTGCTTTAGTTGCTGTTGTTCTCTTTGCTTTATTAATTCCTCTATTTTCATTAAATGTATTTATTTTAATGCTGCTCTATATATAATCTATCATATATAATCACCCATCATCTATTATTGATCTCATCAAACCTTATAAATATGCACCAGTGATTGGTTACTTTCTCTCCATCTTTTCCTGTTTTTGCTCTCATCAGATTTAGGATTTTCTTACATTTCGTCTCTATTTTTCTAAATGTGTTCTCTATGTTCCTTTTTCATCCAACCATTTAAAATGACTTCCTGTCTCCATTTTGTGACCATATAATTCCAAATTCTGCTCATCTTGTTCTTTTTTCTACATATCTAATTACAACATTTACTCGTCGGATCTTAAAGCCCCATTTATCACCATTATTCAATTTCTCTCATTTCCTCCTTGATTCTATTTCTACTATTTTGTCCAAACGGCTCCATCATCAGCATATAAAGCTGATCCAATCCTTCTATCTAATTTCATTAAAATATCATTAATCATTATATTAAATAATACTGGGTTAAAAACACTTCCTTGTGGAATTCCATTATTTATTTCAGATTGTTCTAAGACTTTAGATCCTACTTTAACTCTAAAGTTTCTGTTAGAAAATCTAGAACCCAATTATAGAATCTGCCTCTAGTTCCCATCATATTTAATTTAATAATCCTTCCGCCACAGTGAATCATGAGCCTTTTCTATGTCTAATAAAACAATCTTCATCATTTCTTTCATTTAAAAGCTTTTTCCATCTAATTTCTAACTTTCAGCATCTATGGTAGAATGTCCTTTTCTGACATGCTGCAGATATTCCTGGTTTCTTTTAGTCGTCTAACTAGTATTTTTATTTTACAGAAATACAATATTAGGACAATAGATCTATAATTTCCACCATTGTTAGGATTTTTCCCAGGCTTATTAAACGGCAACATTAAAACACTTTTCCAGCTTTCTGGCATTTTACCTTCTTTCCAAATGTTATTAAATAAATGTAAAATCATCTCAAAGATCATTTCTGAAGCATCATATAACTTAATATCTTCTCCTGTTATTTCTGAAACCTTTAACACCATTTTTAATTCTTTTATATTGATTTCTGTATCTAAAGCATTTTCCTCCCATTCTTTGTGAATAAATATATCTTTAATTTTAACTGTTATTTTCTCCATATTCTGTCTCTGATTATTATCTAAATGGTTCCCATTATGCAGACTGGCAAACTTCTACCCAAACCATTAACTTTTTATTTATCTATTAATGAATTATTCCATCATATCCATATTCCATATATCAAATACTTTAGTTTCACTTATTTTCTTTAACATTATCAAACCTATTCTAACTTCACCTCTTATTGTAGATCAATAACTTCTCCATGTGTTTCTCTCTCTGTTCTTTATAACTCTATGTGCTTTTTTCCTCTGATAATTAATCAAATTTTATTGACTCAGATATTTCTTTAACTTTCTAAATGCTTTATTACGTTCTTTAATTGCTTTTCTACATTCATCGTTCCACCACTTTTAGAAGAACATTCCTCCATATCTTCCTTTATTTAAATCGATTCTACTGATTTTTTACATATATCTTTAATCTTTTTCCAATCTGCTTTTTCAAACTTCTATTTCTTCTAAATAGACCTTTCTTGTGCATCTATTCTAACATTAACAGGAAATATGATCGGATAATTATCACTGCTTTCCTCCTCATTCTGCTCACATGAACCTGCCAGACTGTCTGATAGTATAGTCAGATGGATAGATGTGATCATGTTAGAATGAATATCTATTCTAGTTCCTTTTCTATTATTTAAACATTCTAGTTTTCTAACATCTATTAAATCTTCAAAGGCTAATATGTTCATTAAAACATTGGAAATTATTCCTTCCCTTACAAATGTTGCCCCCCCCCCCCCAACAGATTCATATCCAGGTAGATTAAAATCAAGGTGAAGTTTTAGTGTCATAAATAACTTCAGGTTTAACTTCAGAATCTATTAAATACTTTTTAAGTTCTTTTCCGTTTGCAATCAAACTTCTATCGTTCCAATGGAAGAATTGTAGAACGGTTATCAGTTTAATTAGACCCTCCATCATTAATGATACTCAGCATTGCATGAATATCTTCATCTTTAATGTCTGTGATATCTAGAAACTCTAGGGCAGCTTCTATAACTGGAACATGATGTAACTTTGATGACTTTGCATATTAAAGCTATAAAGGTTTTCCCTGCAGTCAGTGAACTTTCTTCCATGATGCCCTCATGGCTACATGTCTGCTGTGAACCTGTGTTCTTTCTCTCCTTGTGTGTATTCTCTGGGTACTCCTGCTTCCTTCCATCATTTAATCCATATTCTGTTTTGTTCCATGGCACCAACCTTTCCTCCAGCCTCTGAATGACACTTTGTTTAACATTCTATATTCCTGCACTTCTTTAGCTTGTTTCTGAACTTCACATTAGCAGCACTTTGTTCTCCCCACAATTACAGCATTTTAGTTTAGCTTCCTTATTCATTTACCATTCTCTAATTCTCCCACATTACACTGATTCACTGTGTGTTCCATCCTTTGGCATTTAAAGCATCTTAAGGTTGAGGAATAAATTAACTTTATAGTTTATCCATCCAGTTTTCACCTCTGGAGGTCATTATTATTCCTGCTATCTGTTTTAATGCTATCTCTGTTTGTTTGGAGTCTTTAGCCTCTGTAACTTTCACACCTTTTATATTCTTCATTTCTTCCATGGATGTTTCTAAAGGACGTTTGAAACGTCTCCTCTTCATCTAGCTGCCATTCAGGGATGTTTACTTTAATTTTTTTCTCCTTCATTTTTAACATCATTTCTTGCTGTTTTTTAAATTACTGCTGAGATCCAGATTCTTCTGTTATTGAACAGTTTAGCAGATTTAATTATTCCTATTTCCTTTTCTGTTGCTTTAGTGATTAGAACAGGATGAAAATGTCCCTGTTCGCTGCTAATTATAGTTTTCTATTCTTCCTGTTTTCTTTCCTCGTGGCTACGGCTATCATTAGCATTAGCTTTAATCTGTTTAGCATGTTTCCTTCTGTTACTTTGTTCTTCAGAAATAACTTCCGTTTATGATTTCCTCCTTGTCATTTTGGTTTGACTCCATATCAGAACGCCATTCATCGCCATTCATCAGAACTACGGCCCGTCGCTCCACTCAGCTGGTTGCCATCTGCTTCTTCAAATCTCCCGCCAATATCTTCCGCGTCTCTCGGAAACCGGAGCGCCGGGTCGTCGCAAGTTTAATCCAGAAGTCCTGGGTGAGGCGTTCAGGTGCTGTGGGAAACTGCAGCTCCGGATGATTCTGTCTGGTTTAGCTTCGAGTTTCTATTGATTTTCTGTTTTCTCTCTTTCAGTTCTGCCAGTAATAAAATAATTAGTTATTCTTTCTTTCTGACGCAGAAACCAAACAGACGTTAGCATCTTCTGTGGAAACTAAACGATTATTAACTTAAGGCAGAATTTTAAACTGAATAAAGCTTTGAGGTTTTAGGAATTTAGAAAGATGCCTGTAACTGAATTTAAATAAAATTGTGAATGGGACTTTTAACCTTTTAAAGCCTGAATTCTTGAAGTAATTTTCATAAAATTTGAATTCTTTTGAAACCTCATTAAACATTCTGAAAATATAATTAAAACAATAGCTGACTTATTGATGCTTTAGGCATTTCTGTGTGAGTTAATATAAAATGGTGATTTCACTACACGTGTCTGAATGAATTTCAGGTTTTTGAAAAACAAAATCGTTAATTATTCACCATCTTAGATAATCATTACCGTTAAAACCATAAATAACTTCCTGTCAGGATTTAACTGAGATCTGATCCACATGCAGAAAACCAACACAGAGAGACCAGGGGGAAGTTTAACAGGATTATTGAGATGGATGTGATGAATCCAGTGCTGCTCTGAACACTGATCAATCAGAACTGGAAGGTGAGGGGAAGACACTGTGGTTAGTTCAGGCTCAGTGGGAAATTTGAATCTTGAACTTGAAGAGGTGAAATAGGTTGCTGACTCACGTTTCCAGAAAGTGGTTGACTCTTTGACTCCAGTCGGTGTGGGATGTTCCAGTGTTTGTCTCATTCGATGGAGGGCGAACAGGGTTTACCCAGATAGCGGTTGTTAGTTGGAGAACAGAGAGGCTACCTGACACTTAGATTTCCTGCGGTACTTGAACGGGTTGCTGTGGCGATGGATCCCCTGCTCAGAGAGAAACCCAAACGATCCCTGGGGGAAAAATTTGATCAGAACCACAAACTTGAATCCTCAGCTCAGTTTGGTTCTCAGAAGATCCTTCCAGGGAGAGAAGGTCCGAAACATCCAGTTTGCAGGATGACTTCCTGCTGAGAGGCAAAGACAAAAACAACGAGGTTAAAACTCAGGGAGACAAAAACTCAGTTTGACTCAGCAAAACTCAGCTTGGCTAGAGTTCCCTAAACTGGCAAACACTCTGGCATCGAGGTAGTGGCAGTCAGCAGCTTAAGAACGCTCCGTTAATGAGGTAACCATCCGCAGGTGTGTGAGGAGGCGAACCAGAACCAGGCGCCTCCTGGTGGATGAAGGGAGACAAACACAGACTGGAATCCTAAGACTTCCTCCAGTTAATCTTGGTCTGTTATTCTTCAACTAATAATCTTCTCCCAATGGAAGCAGCTCCAACGCCTCCTTTCACTGACAGTCTGGCCAATCATTGGCCCCCGCTGCACCCGCCCTACCAGCTGATTGGTTGTTAACCCGCCCTACCAGCTGATTGGTTGTTAACCCTCCCTACCAGCTGATTGGTTGTTAACCCGCCCTACCAGCTGATTGGTTGTTAACCCGCCCTACCAGCTGATTGGTTGTTAACCCTCCCTACCAGCTGATTGGTTGTTAACCCGCCCTACCAGCTGATTGGTTGTTAACCCTCCCTACCAGCTGATTGGTTGTTAACCCTCCCTACCAGCTGATTGGTTGTTAACCCTCCCTACCAGCTGATCGGTTGTTAACCCGCCCTACCAGCTGACTGGTTGTTAACCCTCCCTACCAGCTGATTGGTTGTTAACCCTCCCTACCAGCTGACTGGTTGTTAACCCTCCCTACCAGCTGACTGGTTGTTAACCCTCCCTACCAGCTGATTGGTTGTTAACCCTCCC
Organism: Cyprinodon tularosa; assembly: GCF_016077235.1. NCBI lineage: Eukaryota > Metazoa > Chordata > Actinopteri > Cyprinodontiformes > Cyprinodontidae > Cyprinodon > Cyprinodon tularosa. The sequence continues at coordinate 134,124 of NW_024038247.1, forward strand.
TACCAGCTGATTGGTTGTTAACCCTCCCTACCAGCTGATCGGTTGTTAACCCTCCCTACCAGCTGATTGGTTGTTAACCCGCCCTACCAGCTGATTGGTTGTTAACCCTCCCTACCAGCTGATTGGTTGTTAACCCTCCCTACCAGCTGATTGGTTGTTAACCCTCCCTACCAGCTGACTGGTTGTTAACCCTCCCTACCAGCTGACTGGTTGTTAACCCTCCCTACCAGCTGATTGGTTGTTAACCCGCCCTACCAGCTGATTGGTTGTTAACCCTCCCTACCAGCTGATTGGTTGTTAACCCTCCCTACCAGCTGATTGGTTGTTAACCCTCCCTACCAGCTGACTGGTTGTTAACCCTCCCTACCAGCTGATTGGTTGTTAACCCGCCCTACCAGCTGATTGGTTGTTAACCCTCCCTACCAGCTGATTGGTTGTTAACCCTCCCTACCAGCTGATTGGTTGTTAACCCTCCCTACCAGCTGACTGGTTGTTAACCCTCCCTACCAGCTGATTGGTTGTTAACCCGCCCTACCAGCTGATCGGTTGTTAACCCGCCCTACCAGCTGATCGGTTGTTAACCCTCCCTACCAGCTGATCGGTTGTTAACCCTCCCTACCAGCTGATCGGTTGTTAACCCTCCCTACCAGCTGACAGGTTGTTAACCCTCCCTACCAGCTGATTGGTTGTTAACCCTCCCTACCAGCTGATTGGTTGTTAACCCTCCCTACCAGCTGACTGGTTGTTAACCCGCCCTACCAGCTGATTGGTTGTTAACCCTCCCTACCAGCTGATTGGTTGTTAACCCTCCCTACCAGCTGATTGGTTGTTAACCCTCCCTACCAGCTGATTGGTTGTTAACCCTCCCTACCAGCTGATTGGTTGTTAACCCTCCCTACCAGCTGATTGGTTGTTAACCCTCCCTACCAGCTGACTGGTTGTTAACCCGCCCTACCAGCTGATTGGTTGTTAACCCTCCCTACCAGCTGACTGGATGTTAACCCTCCCTACCAGCTGATTGGTTGTTAACCCTCCCTACCAGCTGACTGGATGTTAACCCTCCCTACCAGCTGACTGGATGTTAACCCTCCCTACCAGCTGACTGGTTGTTAACCCTCCCTACCAGCTGATTGGTTGTTAACCCTCCCTACCAGCTGATTGGTTGTTAACCCTCCCTACCAGCTGATTGGTTGTTAACCCTCCCTACCAGCTGACTGGTTGTTAACCCTCCCTACCAGCTGATTGGTTGTTAACCCTCCCTACCAGCTGACTGGTTGTTAACCCTCCCTACCAGCTGATTGGTTGTTAACCCTCCCTACCAGCTGATTGGTTGTTAACCCTCCCTACCAGCTGACTGGTTGTTAACCCTCCCTACCAGCTGATTGGTTCTTAACCCTCCCTACCAGCTGACTGGTTGTTAACCCTCCCTACCAGCTGATTGGTTGTTAACCCTCCCTACCAGCTGACTGGTTGTTAACCCTCCCTACCAGCTGATTGGTTGTTAACCCTCCCTACCAGCTGATTGGTTGTTAACCCTCCCTACCAGCTGACTGGATGTTAACCCTCCCTACCAGCTGACTGGTTGTTAACCCTCCCTACCAGCTGATTGGTTGTTAACCCTCCCTACCAGCTGACTGGTTGTTAACCCTCCCTACCAGCTGATTGGTTGTTAACCCTCCCTACCAGCTGATTGGTTGTTAACCCTCCCTACCAGCTGATTGGTTGTTAACCCTCCCTACCAGCTGATTGGTTGTTAACCCTCCCTACCAGCTGACTGGTTGTTAACCCTCCCTACCAGCTGATTGGTTGTTAACCCTCCCTACCAGCTGATTGGTTGTTAACCCCTCCCTACCAGCTGACTGGTTGTTAACCCGCCCTACCAGCTGATTGGTTGTTAACCCTCCCTACCAGCTGACTGGATGTTAACCCTCCCTACCAGCTGATTGGTTGTTAACCCTCCCTACCAGCTGACTGGATGTTAACCCTCCCTACCAGCTGACTGGTTGTTAACCCTCCCTACCAGCTGACTGGTTGTTAACCCTCCCTACCAGCTGATTGGTTGTTAACCCTCCCTACCAGCTGACTGGTTGTTAACCCTCCCTACCAGCTGACTGGTTGTTAACCCGCCCTACCAGCTGATTGGTTGTTAACCCTCCCTACCAGCTGACTGGATGTTAACCCCTCCCTACCAGCTGACTGGATGTTAACCCTCCCTACCAGCTGACTGGATGTTAACCCTCCCTACCAGCTGATAGGTTGTTAACCCTCCCTACCAGCTGATTGGTTGTTAACCCTCCCTACCAGCTGACTGGTTGTTAACCCTCCCTACCAGCTGACTGGTTGTTAACCCTCCCTACCAGCTGATTGGTTGTTAACCCGCCCTACCAGCTGATTGGTTGTTAACCCTCCCTACCAGCTGACTGGATGTTAACCCTCCCTACCAGCTGACTGGATGTTAACCCTCCCTACCAGCTGACTGGTTGTTAACCCTCCCTACCAGCTGACTGGTTGTTAACCCTCCCTACCAGCTGATTGGTTGTTAACCCTCCCTACCAGCTGATTGGTTGTTAACCCTCCCTACCAGCTGACTGGTTGTTAACCCTCCCTACCAGCTTTATTGGTTGTTTAAACCCCCCCTACCAGTGATTGGTTGTTAACCCCCCCCTCCCCCTGATGGGTTTTTTTAAAACCCCCCCTACCTGATTGGTTTGTAACCCTCCCTACCAGCTGACTGGATGTTAACCCGCCCTACCAGCTGACTGGTTGTTAACCCGCCCCACCACTGATTGGTTGTTTCCCTCCTACCAGCTGCTGGATGTTAACCCTCCCTACCAGCTGATTGGTTGTTAACCCGCCCTACCAGTGATTGGTTGTTAACCCTCCCCCCCACTGATTGGTTTTAACCCTCCCTACCAGCTGATTTGGGTTTTTAAACCCGCCCTAACCCCGCTGACTGGTTGTTAACCCTCCCTACCAGCTGCTGGTTGTTAACCCGCCCCCCACTGATTGGTTTTAACCCGCCCTACCAGCTGATTTTGGGTTTTAAACCCCCCCTACCACTGATTGGTTGTTAATCCGCCCACCAGCTGATTGGTTGTTACCCTCCCCACCAGCTGATTGGTTTTAACCCGCCCCACCACTGATTGGGTTTTTAACCCCCCCTAAAGCTGATTGGTTTTTAACTCTCCCTACCGTGATTGGTTGTTAACCCGCCCTAACAGCTGATGGTTGTTAACCCCCCCTTCCCGCTGACGGTTGTTAAAACCCCCTAAACCCGCTGATTTTGTTAACCGCCCTACCAGTGATTTGGTTTTTAACCCTCCCTACCAGCTGATTGGTTGTTAAACCCGCCCTACCAGTATTTGGGTTGTTACCCCCCCTACCAGCTGATCGGTTTTAACCCCCCTACCATGATTGGTTTGTTAAACCCCCCCCTCCACTGACTGGGGGTTAACCCCCCCCTACCACTGATTGGTTTTAAACCCCCCCCCTACCAGCTGATTGGTTTTTAACCCCCCACCATTATGGTTGTTAACCCCCCCTACCCTATTTTGGGTTTTTAACCCCCCTACCACTGATTGGTTTTTTAAACCCCCCTACCACTGATTGGGTTTTTAACCCCCCTCCAGCTGATTGGTTGTTAACCCCCCCTACCACTGATTGGTTGTTAAACCTCCCTACCAGCTGATCGGTTTTAACCCTCCCTACCAGTATTGGTTGTTAAACCCCCCTACCACTGATTGGTTGTTAACCCTCCCCACCGCTGACTGGTTTAACCCTCCCTACCGCTGATTTGGGTTTTAAAACCCCCCTACCCCGCTGATTGGTTGTTAACCCTCCCTACCAGCTATTTGGGTTGTTAACCCCCCTACCGCTGACGGTTGTTAACCCTCCCCACCCGCTGACTGGTTTTTAACCCTCCCACCCCTGATGGTTTTTAACCCCCCTACCAGCTGATTTGGTTGTTAAAAAAAACCCCCCCCCACCGCTGACTGGTTGTTAACCCCCCTACCAGCTACTGGTTTTAACCCTCCCTCCAGCTGATTGGTTTTTAACCCTCCCCACCCTGTGGTTGTTAACCCCCCCCCAGCTGATTGGGTTTTTTAAACCCCCCCTACCAGCTATTGGTTTTTAACCCCCTCCCCACCGGATTTTTTTGTTAACCCCCCAACCACTGACTGGGGTTTTAACCCCCCTACCAGCTGATTGGTTGTTAACCCGCCCTAAAACCCGTGAAACGGTTGTTAACCCTCCCCACCACTGATCGGTTGTTAAAACCCCCCCTCCCGGATCGGTTTTAACCCCTCCCTACCCCCCTGATGGGTTTTTAACCCTCCCCTACCAGCTGATGTTGTTAACCCTCCCTCCGCTGATTGGGGTTAACCCTCCCTACCAGCTGATTGGTTGTTAACCCCCCCTACCAGCTGACTGGATGTTAACCCTCCCTACCAGCTACTGGATGTTAACCCTCCCTACCAGTGACTGGTTGTTAACCCCCTCCAGCTGACTGGTTTTTTAACCCCTCCCACCAGCTGATTGGTTGTTTCCCTCCCCACCGTGATTGGGGGGTTAACCCTCCCTACCCGCTGATGGTTGTTAACCCCCCTACCCCATTGGTTTAACCCCCCTACCCGTGACTGGGTGTTAAAAACCCCCCCTACCAGCTGATTGGTTGTTAACCCCCCCTCCGCTGCTGGATGTTAACCCTCCCCACCCCTGACTGGATGTTAACCCCCCTACCAGGACTGGGTTTTTAACCCTCCCTACCCGTAGGGGGTTAAACCCCCCACCAGCTGATTGGTTGTTTTTTCCCCCCCCTAAACCAGCTGATTTGGTTGTTTAAACCCCCTAACCCGCTACTGGTTGTTAACCCCCCTACCAGTGAGGGGTTTTTAACCCCCCTACCAGCGATTGTTGTTAACCCTCCCCACCAGCTGATTGGTTGTTAACCCTCCCTACCAGCGACTTTGTTAACCCCCCTACCAGCTATTGGTTTTTAACCCCCCCACCCCTGACTGGATGTTTTAAACCCCCCCTACCGCTGATTGGTTTTTTAACCCTCCCTACAGCTACTGGGGGTTTTCCCTCCCTACCAGCTGACTGGTTTTTTAACCCTCCCTACCAGCTGACTGGTTGTTAACCCCTCCCTACCAGCTGATTGGTTGTTAACCCTCCCTACCAGCTGACTGGTTGTTAACCCTCCCTACCAGCTGACTGGTTGTTAACCCGCCCTACCAGCTGATTGGTTGTTAACCCTCCCTACCAGCTGACTGGATGTTAACCCTCCCTACCAGCTGACTGGATGTTAACCCTCCCTACCAGCTGATCGGTTGTTAACCCTCCCTACCAGCTGATTGGTTGTTAACCCTCCCTACCAGCTGACTGGTTGTTAACCCTCCCTACCAGCTGACTGGTTGTTAACCCTCCCTACCAGCTGATTGGTTGTTAACCCGCCCTACCAGCTGATTGGTTGTTAACCCTCCCTACCAGCTGACTGGATGTTAACCCTCCCTACCAGCTGACTGGTTGTTAACCCTCCCTACCAGCTGACTGGTTGTTAACCCTCCCTACCAGCTGATTGGTTGTTAACCCTCCCTACCAGCTGATTGGTTGTTAACCCTCCCTACCAGCTGACTGGTTGTTAACCCTCCCTACCAGCTGATTGGTTGTTAACCCTCCCTACCAGCTGATTGGTTGTTAACCCTCCCTACCAGCTGACTGGTTGTTAACCCGCCCTACCAGCTGATTGGTTGTTAACCCTCCCTACCAGCTGACTGGATGTTAACCCGCCCTACCAGCTGACTGGTTGTTAACCCGCCCTACCAGCTGATTGGTTGTTAACCCTCCCTACCAGCTGACTGGATGTTAACCCTCCCTACCAGCTGATTGGTTGTTAACCCGCCCTACCAGCTGATTGGTTGTTAACCCTCCCTACCAGCTGATTGGTTGTTAACCCTCCCTACCAGCTGATTGGTTGTTAACCCGCCCTACCAGCTGACTGGTTGTTAACCCTCCCTACCAGCTGACTGGTTGTTAACCCGCCCTACCAGCTGATTGGTTGTTAACCCGCCCTACCAGCTGATTGGTTGTTAACCCTCCCTACCAGCTGATTGGTTGTTAATCCGCCCTACCAGCTGATTGGTTGTTAACCCTCCCTACCAGCTGATTGGTTGTTAACCCGCCCTACCAGCTGATTGGTTGTTAACCCTCCCTACCAGCTGATTGGTTGTTAACCCTCCCTACCAGCTGATCGGTTGTTTACCCGCCCTACCAGCTGATTGGTTGTTAACCCGCCCTACCAGCTGACTGGTTGTTAACCCGCCCTACCAGCTGATTGGTTGTTAACCCTCCCTACCAGCTGATTGGTTGTTAACCCTCCCTACCAGCTGATTGGTTGTTAACCCGCCCTACCAGCTGACTGGTTGTTAACCCGCCCTACCAGCTGATTGGTTGTTAACCCTCCCTACCAGCTGATTGGTTGTTAACCCGCCCTACCAGCTGATTGGTTGTTAACCCTCCCTACCAGCTGATTGGTTGTTAACCCGCCCTACCAGCTGATTGGTTGTTAACCCTCCCTACCAGCTGATTGGTTGTTAACCCTCCCTACCAGCTGATTGGTTGTTAACCCTCCCTACCAGCTGATTGGTTGTTAACCCTCCCTACCAGCTGATTGGTTGTTAACCCTCCCTACCAGCTGATTGGTTGTTAACCCTCCCTACCAGCTGATTGGTTGTTAACCCTCCCTACCAGCTGATTGGTTGTTAACCCGCCCTACCAGCTGATTGGTTGTTAACCCTCCCTACCAGCTGATTGGTTGTTAACCCTCCCTACCAGCTGACTGGTTGTTAACCCTCCCTACCAGCTGACTGGTTGTTAACCCTCCCTACCAGCTGACTGGTTGTTAACCCTCCCTACCAGCTGATTGGTTGTTAACCCTCCCTACCAGCTGACTGGTTGTTAACCCTCCCTACCAGCTGATTGGTTGTTAACCCTCCCTACCAGCTGATTGGTTGTTAACCCTCCCTACCAGCTGATCGGTTGTTAACCCTCCCTACCAGCTGACTGGTTGTTAACCCTCCCTACCAGCTGATTGGTTGTTAACCCTCCCTACCAGCTGATCGGTTGTTAACCCTCCCTACCAGCTGATTGGTTGTTAACCCGCCCTACCAGCTGATTGGTTGTTAACCCTCCCTACCAGCTGACTGGTTGTTAACCCTCCCTACCAGCTGATTGGTTGTTAACCCTCCCTACCAGCTGATTGGTTGTTAACCCTCCCTACCAGCTGATTGGTTGTTAACCCTCCCTACCAGCTGATTGGTTGTTAACCCTCCCTACCAGCTGACTGGTTGTTAACCCTCCCTACCAGCTGACTGGTTGTTAACCCTCCCTACCAGCTGATTGGTTGTTAACCCTCCCTACCAGCTGATTGGTTGTTAACCCTCCCTACCAGCTGACTGGTTGTTAACCCTCCCTACCAGCTGACTGGTTGTTAACCCTCCCTACCAGCTGATTGGTTGTTAACCCTCCCTACCAGCTGATTGGTTGTTAACCCTCCCTACCAGCTGACTGGTTGTTAACCCTCCCTACCAGCTGATTGGTTGTTAACCCTCCCTACCAGCTGATTGGTTGTTAACCCGCCCTACCAGCTGATTGGTTGTTAACCCTCCCTACCAGCTGACTGGTTGTTAACCCTCCCTACCAGCTGACTGGTTGTTAACCCTCCCTACCAGCTGATTGGTTGTTAACCCTCCCTACCAGCTGATTGGTTGTTAACCCTCCCTACCAGCTGACTGGTTGTTAACCCTCCCTACCAGCTGACTGGTTGTTAACCCTCCCTACCAGCTGATTGGTTGTTAACCCTCCCTACCAGCTGATTGGTTGTTAACCCTCCCTACCAGCTGACTGGTTGTTAACCCTCCCTACCAGCTGATTGGTTGTTAACCCTCCCTACCAGCTGATTGGTTGTTAACCCTCCCTACCAGCTGACTGGTTGTTAACCCGCCCTGCCAGCTGACTGGTTGTTAACCCTCCCTACCAGCTGATTGGTTGTTAACCCTCCCTACCAGCTGATTGGTTGTTAACCCTCCCTACCACCTGATTGGTTGTTAACCCTCCCTACCAGCTGATTGGTTGTTAACCCTCCCTACCAGCTGATCGGTTGTTAACCCTCCCTACCAGCTGATTGGTTGTTAACCCTCCCTACCAGCTGATTGGTTGTTAACCCTCCCTACCACCTGATTGGTTGTTAACCCTCCCTACCAGCTGATTGGTTGTTAACCCTCCCTACCAGCTGATTGGTTGTTAACCCTCCCTACCAGCTGATTGGTTGTTAACCCGCCCTACCAGCTGATTGGTTGTTAACCCTCCCTACCAGCTGATTGGTTGTTAACCCTCCCTACCAGCTGATTGGTTGTTAACCCTCCCTACCAGCTGATTGGTTGTTAACCCTCCCTACCAGCTGACTGGTTGTTAACCCTCCCTACCAGCTGATTGGTTGTTAACCCTCCCTACCAGCTGACTGGTTGTTAACCCTCCCTACCAGCTGATTGGTTGTTAACCCTCCCTACCAGCTGATTGGTTGTTAACCCTCCCTACCAGCTGACTGGTTGTTAACCCTCCCTACCAGCTGATTGGTTGTTAACCCTCCCTACCAGCTGACTGGTTGTTAACCCTCCCTACCAGCTGATTGGTTGTTAACCCTCCCTACCAGCTGATTGGTTTGTTAACCCTCCCTACCAGCTGACTGGTTGTTAACCCTCCCTACCAGCTGATTGGTTGTTAACCCTCCCTACCAGCTGATTGGTTGTTAACCCTCCCTACCAGCTGACTGGTTGTTAACCCTCCCTACCAGCTGATTGGTTGTTAACCCTCCCTACCAGCTGACTGGTTGTTAACCCTCCCTACCAGCTGATTGGTTGTTAACCCGCCCTACCAGCTGATTGGTTGTTAACCCTCCCTACCAGCTGATCGTTGTTAACCCTCCCTACCAGCTGATGGTTGTTAACCCTCCCTACCAGCTGACTGGTTGTTAACCCTCCCTACCAGCTGATCGGGTTGTTAACCCTCCCTACCAGCTGATTGGTTGTTAACCCTCCCTACCAGCTGACTGGTTGTTAACCCTCCCTACCAGCTGACTGGTTGTTAACCCTCCCTACCAGCTGATTGGTTGTTAACCCTCCCTACCAGCTGACTGGTTGTTAACCCTCCCTACCAGCTGATTGGTTGTTAACCCTCCCTACCAGCTGACTGGTTGTTAACCCTCCCTACCAGCTGACTGGTTGTTAACCCTCCCTACCAGCTGACTGGTTGTTAACCCTCCCTACCAGCTGATTGGTTGTTAACCCTCTCTACCAGCTGATTGGTTGTTAACCCTCCCTACCAGCTGATTGGTTGTTAACCCTCCCTACCAGCTGATTGGTTGTTAACCCTCCCTACCAGCTGACTGGTTGTTAACCCTCCCTACCAGCTGACTGGTTGTTAACCCTCCCTACCAGCTGACTGGTTGTTAACCCTCCCTACCAGCTGATTGGTTGTTAACCCGCCCTACCAGCTGATTGGTTGTTAACCCTCCCTACCAGCTGATTGGTTGTTAACCCTCCCTACCAGCTGACTGGTTGTTAACCCTCCCTACCAGCTGATTGGTTGTTAACCCTCCCTACCAGCTGACTGGTTGTTAACCCTCCCTACCAGCTGATTGGTTGTTAACCCTCCCTACCAGCTGATTGGTTGTTAACCCTCCCTACCAGCTGACTGGTTGTTAACCCTCCCTACCAGCTGATTGGTTGTTAACCCTCTCTACCAGCTGACTGGTTGTTAACCCTCCCTACCAGCTGATTGGTTGTTAACCCTCCCTACCAGCTGACTGGTTGTTAACCCTCCCTACCAGCTGATTGGTTGTTAACCCTCCCTACCAGCTGATTGGTTGTTAACCCTCTCTACCAGCTGACTGGTTGTTAACCCTCCCTACCAGCTGATTGGTTGTTAACCCTCCCTACCAGCTGACTGGTTGTTAACCCTCCCTACCAGCTGATTGGTTGTTAACCCTCCCTACCAGCTGATTGGTTGTTAACCCTCCCTACCAGCTGACTGGTTGTTAACCCTCCCTACCAGCTGATTGGTTGTTAACCCGCCCTACCAGCTGATTGGTTGTTAACCCTCTCTACCAGCTGATTGGTTGTTAACCCTCTCTACCAGCTGACTGGTTGTTAACCCTCCCTACCAGCTGATTGGTTGTTAACCCTCCCTACCAGCTGATTGGTGATCTTCATCTGATAGAAAAACTATTTATTTATAATCAGCATCTTAAACTTTTGTATATTTTTTATTCTTAATTTATTATACTAAATCCTCCTACTGTCCCTTATATCGATCAATTTTACTAAATTTTTTAACATATCGATATAATCATTTAATCCATTTACTATCAAACACCTTTGGTTGTGTTTTATTATTAACACCTGAACTAATAACCAGCTGCTGCTGTTCTTCCTTCTCCAACCTGCTGACTTTATTTTCCAAACTACTTTGATTCACAGAAACTTTACATCTCCTTTCATCTGCCTTCAGTTAATGGCAGAGACTGAAAACCAGCAGTTCTTTCCACCATGTGAAATAGGAGACCCCCCCCCCCCCCCCCCCCCCCGGTTATCTATAAATAGCAGCGGCAGCTGATTGCAGCTGATCCAGAACCAACCCCTCCCTACAAGCTCCTCTGTTGGTTTCATTCCCGTCTGGATCAGGACCATCAGCAGGTAAATCTGCTTTTTATTCTCCACTCTGAACAATCCTCCCTCAGTTCCTCCCTCAGACTGCAGGGGGCGCTGCGTTTCACAGCTTCCATCAGTATTCACCACGGAGTCCTGGTGAACCGGGTCAGGACCTGAAGGTTCTGGTTTTAAAGCAGTTTAAACATGTTCAGAGCTCCGGTGGGAGCGGGCCCTGCTGGTACCGACCCGTTTCCCCGCCTCCTCCAGAAAGCAGCGTGGAGCTGATTCACCTCTCCTGGACCAGACCAGACCTCACCTGGACCTGACCTGACCGGGACCAGGTCCGGACTCGGACCTCTCCTGGACCAGACCTGACCGGGACCAGTTCCGGACCCGGACCTCTCCTGGACCAGACCTGACCGGGACCAGTTCCGGACCCGGACCTCACCTGGACCACACCTGACCGGGACCAGGTCCGGACCCGGACCTCACCTGGACCACACCTGACCGGGACCAGGTCCGGACCCGGACTAGGTCATAGTAGAGAGGAGTCTTTTGATGGTTGTACTCAGACATTAAGGACCAGAATTTTAAAAATCTCCTAAATTGTGTTTTATATCTTTGATTTCTTTTGCTGATGTTAAAAACTATCATTAACATTTTAACCTCATTTAAAATGTTTTATGAAAAACTGAATGGAAATAATTTTTTTCTAGAGGACAGGTTCTGGACAGACGTGTCTCACAGGTAGGATCTGTGCTGCAGCAGGTACGGAAAGCCTAAAGGGCCACAAATTAAATGAATATTCCACTTTGATTTTTAGATCCAAATAGACAGAATCGTTTATTACTGATAAATATTTCCTTTTTTTCATGTAAATCATATTTTGATGCGTATTCTGGCCACATGCTGCAGGCGGAGGAAGGTCGTAATGATTTAGGTCTGGAGCTGATCTGACTTCCATTATTTGATTTATTAAAGGAAGCAAACATGATGTGATTTTAAACAATTGACAGAATTTTATTCAAGCATTTAATTAAAACTGTGACTTTAATGATGACTGTTAGAAGAAAGAAGCATTAATTTTAGCTCTGAGAGTTTAATGTGTTGTAATCTGGACTGTGGATCTGATGGGATTATGTTTCTAGTTTCATTGTGACACGAAGACTTGGATGCTGGTTTTCCTCTGGAAAGTCTTGATCCTGATACCCTCTGGTTTTTGGCCTTGACTTGGTCTCAGGTCAGGTGACCTCGACTATAATGCTGCCTGACTGGCTCTACCAGAAAGGACACGATGCACTCGTTCAAAATGGAACAGCGGTCCGAGTCGTTCATTTGGTCACGTGGTTAATAATTCAGGGACTGTGTCTTTAAGTTAAACCATGGGACTTGGACTAGACCTTCAGCAATTCTCTTGGGAGTAAAGACTCGGCCTCTAAAGGGAGAGAGGAACCACAGCAGCCTGGACCAGAGAGGTGGAGTTCAGCAGAGGATGTAGGAACCTGGTTTAACCCCCCAGTCTGCCATGTGGGGGCCGGAGCAGGACCCTTTCTGTTCAACTCACTAAATCAGCCTAACTTTGATCTCAACAAACACATGTTCAATATTTTTATGCTCCGTGGGCTCCCTGTGTGGGCGCCGCCAGGGGAGCAGTGGGCTGCCACCGTGCGGCGCCCGGGGAGCAGTGGCTGCCACTGTTCGCCGCCCAGGGAGCAGTGGGCTGCCACCGTGCGGCGCCCGGGGAGCAGTGGGCTGCCACCGTGCGGCGCCCGGGGAGCAGTGGGCTGCCACCGTGCGGCGCCCGGGGAGCAGTGGGCTGCCACCGTGCGGCGCCCGGGGAGCAGTGGGCTGCCACCATGTGGCGCCCGGGGAGCAGTGGGCTGCCACCGTGTGGCGCCCGGGGAGCAGTGGGCTGCCACCGTGTGGCGCCCGGGGAGCAGTGGGCTGCCACCGTGCGGCGCCCGGGGAGCAGTGGGCTGCCACCGTGCGGCTCCCGGGGAGGATTGGGCATCCACCGTGCGGCGCCCGGGGAGCAGTGGGCTGCCACCGTGCGGCGCCCGGGGAGCAGTGGGCTGCCACCGTGCGGCTCCCGGGGAGGATTGGGCATCCACCGTGCGGCGCCCGGGGAGCAGTGGGCTGCCACCGTGCGGCGCCCGGGGAGCAGTGGGCTGCCACCGTGCGGCTCCCGGGGAGGATTGGGCAGCCACCGTGCGGCGCCCGGGGAGGAGTGGGCAGCCACCGTGCGGCGCCCGGGGAGCAGTGGGCAGCCACCATGTGGCGCCCGGGGAGCAGTGGGCTGCCACCGTGTGGCGCCCGGGGAGCAGTGGGCTGCCACCGTGTGGCGCCCGGGGAGCAGTGGGCAGCCACCGTGCGGCGCCCGGGGAGCAGTGGGCTGCCACCGTGCGGCGCCCGGGGAGGAGTGGGCAGCCACCGTGCGGTGCCCGGGGAGCAGTGGGCAGCCACCGTGCGGCGCCCGGGGAGCAGTGGGCTGCCACCGTGCGGCGCCCGGGGAGCAGTGGGCTGCCACCGTGTGGCGCCCGGGGAGCAGTGGGCTGCCACCATGTGGCGCCCGGGAAGTAGTGGGCTGCCACCATGTGGCGCCCGGGGAGCAGTGGGCAGCCACCATGTGGCGCCCGGGGAGCAGTGGGCTGCCACCATGTGGCGCCCGGGAAGTAGTGGGCTGCCACCATGTGGCGCCCGGGGAGCAGTGGGCTGCCACCATGTGGCGCCCGGGGAGCAGTGGGCTGCCACCATGTGGCGCCCGGGAAGTAGTGGGCTGCCACCATGTGGCGCCCGGGGAGCAGTGGGCAGCCACCATGTGGCGCCCGGGGAGCAGTGGGCAGCCACCGTACGGCGCCCGGGGAGCAGTGGGCAGCCACCGTGCGGCGCCCGGGGAGCAGTGGGCTGCCACCATGTGGCGCCCGGGGAGCAGTGGGCTGCCACCATGTGGCGCCCGGGGAGCAGTGGGCTGCCACCGTGCGGCGCCCGGGGAGCAGTGGGCTGCCACCGTGCGGGGCCCGGGGAGCAGTGGGCAGCCACCATGTGGCGCCCGGGGAGCAGTGGGCTGCCACCATGTGGCGCCCGGGGAGCAGTGGGCTGCCACCGTGCGGCGCCCGGGGAGCAGTGGGCTGCCACCGTGCGGGGCCCGGGGAGCAGTGGGCAGCCACCATGTGGCGCCCGGGGAGCAGTGGGCTGCCACCGTGCGGGGCCCGGGGAGCAGTGGGCAGCCACCGTGTGGCGCCCGGGGAGCAGTGGGCAGCCACCGTGTGGGGCCCGGGGAGCAGTGGGCAGCCACCGTGTGGCGCCCGGGGGAGCAGTGGGCAGCCACCGTGTGGGGCCCGGGGAGCAGTGGGCAGCCACCGTGCGGCGCCCGGGGAGCAGTGGGCAGCTACCGTGCGGCACCCGGGGAGCAGTGGGCAGCCACCATGTGGCGCCCGGGGAGCAGTGGGCTGCCACCGTGCGGCGCCCGGGGAGCAGTGGGCAGCCACCCTGTGGCGCCCGGGGAGCAGTGGCTGCCACCGTGCGGCGCCCGGGGAGCAGTGGGCAGCCACCATGTGGCGCCCGGGGAGCAGTGGGCTGCCACCGTGCGGCGCCCGGGGAGCAGTGGCTGCCACCGTGTGGCGCCCGGGGAGCAGTGGGCAGCCACCGTGCGGCGCCCGGGGAGCAGTGGACTCCATAACATGGGAAGAAATTAATTCACCTGCAAGTCTTCAGGTCTTTTATTGTCTTCATGCGGATGATTCTGGCATCCAGCTCATGAAAACCCATTATTCCTATCTCACAAAATTAGCCTATCACGATAAAGGTCTGTAAACGAGCTATGCACCTAATCATCTGAATCAACAGATTAACTCTAAACACCTGCAGAAGATTCCTGAGGCCTTTAAAACTCCCAGCCTGGTTCATCACTCAGACCCCAATCATGGGTCAGACTGCCGACCTGCCTGCTGTCCAGAAGGCCATCATTGACCCCCTGAAGCTGGAGGCTATGACACAGAAAGATGTTTCTGAACCAATAGGCTGTTCCCAGAGTGCTGCTGCATCAAGGCACCTCAGTGGGATGAAAAAGTGGCAGAAAACGCTGCACAACCAGTAGAGGTGAGCGGACCCTGAGGAAGATTGTGGAGAAGGTTCGATTCCAGACCTTGGGGGACCTGAAGCAGTGGACTGAGTCTGGAGTAGAAACATCCAGAGCCACCATGAACAGGCGTGAGCAGGAAATGGGCTAAAGGTGCTGCATTCCCCAGGTCAGCTACTTTAGAACCAGGACCAGCAGCAGAGGAGCCTGACCTGGGCTACAGAGAAGCAGCTCTGGGCTGTTGCTCAGTTTTACACGTCATCTGGAAATCAAGGTGCCAGAGTCTGGAGGAAGACTGGGGAGAAGGAAACGCCAAAATGCCAGAAGTCCAGGGTCAGTAGCCTCAGTCAGTGATGGTCTGGGACGCCATGTCAGCTGCTGGTGTTGGTCCACTGGGTTTTATCAAGGCCAGGGTCAATGCAGCTATCAGGAGATTATGGAGCACTTCATGCTTCCATCTGCTGAAAAGCTTTATGGAGATGAAGACGACCTGGCAGCTGCTCACAGAGCCAAAACCACTGGTAAATGGTTTACTGACCATCACTAGGCTCAACTGGCCTGCCAACTCTCCTGACCTGAACCCCATAGAGAATCTGTGGGATATTGGGAAAAGAAAGTTGAGAGATGCAAGACCCAACACTGTGGATGAGCTGAAGGCTAAACGCTATGGCAGCATCCTGGGCCTCCATGACACCTCAGCAGGCTGATAGCCTCCATGCCACGCCGCATTGAAGCAGCCATTTCTGCAAAAGGATTTCCCACCAAGTATTGAGGGCATAACTGTACGCAATTATTTGAAGGTTGACTTACCACCCCTCCAAACCACGCCTTCAAAACACATGAACGCGCATCCTGTCTGCAGCACGTCTAGAGCAGCTGAAGCAGCACGTCGCACAGAGCTGGCAGGGAGTCAGACACAGCACAGCCGCGTATCAGAACTAAACTTGGACAAGCATCAAACATGAAGCAGCACACGCATTTCTGCTGCTCCTGCTGCTTTAGGTGTGAACGTAGCATAGCAGTGGCTAGCTTCCAGCCATGGTGTCCTGCACGAGCATTGGGGGTCGATTCGTTCATGTTTCAGGGTACGCGCACAGGGGGGAGGGACAAGCAGACGACCATGATTGACGTGTCAGGAACCAATCGTGTACAACGGACCGTCTTTTGTGATTGGATGGGGTTATTCATTGATTTCTCACTGTAGCGGGGAGCATTTATTTTACCTTCACTTCCAGACCTTCTGTTTCACTGCTTGCTAAGCGTCTGTGGGGAGATCATTAAGACACATGGTAAAAATGAGTCAGAAAAGATCTCCTACTGCAGTTTAAGACTTGCAGATGAAATAATTTCTTCCCATGTTAAAGAGGAGGAACAGATTATTTCAGGCAGATTACCAGAAATGTCCGTAATCCAGTAATCTGTCATTTTTTACATTAGAAAGAGATTTAGTAGAAAGTCTACTCTCTCATCTTTTCAGGAACTCTTAATATTTGTGTCCTGCTATCAGCCAGTTTCCATCCTCTGATATCACCAATGAAGAACGATAAATACTATATGTTAGAAAACTGTGTTTGGTGACTGACGTTTATTTCTGTCAGGCTGAAGAGACAGAAGCTGGAAAAACACAAGATTCTCTTGGGGTTTAAAAAAATCAACACAACACAGCTTAAAAGGACCTCATTTATTTATTTATTTTACAATTTTGTAAACAGCAGCTGCTGATTAAACTGGACGTTACAACCATGACTGTCAGGGTTTAGTTGTGGTTTGGACCCAAATGCAGAGGCAGAGGCTGAGGACAACTCTTGGGAAGTTTAATGGGGGCAAAAACAGTAACAAAGGCAGGAATGCAAAAATCCAACTAATAATCAAAGCAAACCAGAACTATGGAGACATCTGGGGGAAACCGAACACGAGGAGCCAGGGAGAGACGAGGAATGTGGACAACAGCACGGGAGGACAGCAAAGACAAGGAACCAACAAAGAGTGAGAGCAGAGGGAGAGCATATATAGGAGAGAGAGACAAAGGGAGGGCTAACGAGCAGACAAGGAACAGGTGTGAGAGGAGACAACGAGGGAGCCAAGGGGAAAGGAACATACACACACACACACACAAGAGGGCAAAAGGGGACAACAGGAAAACATGAGAACTAATATAAATCTAGAAATACAACAAAACTGGAATTAAACCAATAAATCTAGAAAACAAGGAGCAAAGTAAAGAACAGCAGAACTAAGACCATGACAGTGCCCCCCACTTAAGGGCGGATCCCAGACGCCCTAAAATGTCCAGAAACAAAAAACAACCCACCCTGGGTGGGCGGAGGGGGAACCAGGAAGGAGGGCACGAAATACAAAACCAAACGCAGAGTCCAAACAAAACCAAAACAACCCACCCAAGGTGGACGAGGGCAAACAAAGTCTCTGGAGGGCGGCCGTGTGGCCGGAGGCCAGGAAGAGTCTCTGGAGGGCGGCCGTGAGGCCGGAGGCCAGGAAGAGTCTCTGGAGGGCGGCCGTGAGGCCGGAGGCCAGGAAGAGTCTCTGGAGGGCGGCCGTGAGGCCGGAGGCCAGGAAGAGTCTCTGGAGGGCGGCCGTGAGGCCGGAGGCCAGGAAGAGTCTCTGGAGGGCGGCCGTGAGGCCGGAGGCCAGGAAGAGTCTCTGGAGGGCGGCCGTGAGGCCGGAGGCCAGGAAGAGTCTCTGGAGGGCGGCCGTGAGGCCGGAGGCCAGGAAGAGTCTCTGGAGGGCGGCCGTGAGGCCGGAGGCGAGGCAGAAGCTCAGGAGGACGGCGACGCCGTCTCTGACGGAGGAGGCTCTCTGGAGGGGGCCGGCGGCGACGCCGTCTCTGACGGAGGAGGCTCTCTGGAGGGGGCCGGCGGCGACGCCGTCTCTGACGGAGGAGGGCCCCAGGAGGGGGCCGGCGGCGACGCCGTCTCTGAAGGAGGAGGGCCCCAGGAGGTCGCCGGCGGCGACGCCGTCTCTGAAGGAGGAGGGCCCCAGGAGGTCGCCGGCGGCGACGCCGTCTCTGACGGAGGAGGGCCTCTGGAGGACGGAGGAGGGCCTCTGGAGGACACCGGCGACGCCGTCTCAGACGCAGCTGCCGGAACCTTGGGGGACGCCGTCTCAGACGCAGCTGCCGGAACCTTGGGGGACGCCATCTCAGACGCAGCTGCCGGAACCTTGGGGGACGCCGTCTCAGACGCAGCTGCCGGAACCTTGGGGACGCCGTCTCAGACGCAGCTGCCGGAACCTTGGGGGACGCCGTCTCAGACGCAGCTGCCGGAACCTTGGGGGACGCCGTCTCAGACGCAGCTGCCGGAACCTTGGGGGACGCCGTCTCAGACGCAGCTGCAGGAACCTTGGGGGCCGCCGACTGCGGCACGGGAACAGCCTCAGAGGGGGCCGCCGACTGCGGCACGGGAACAGCCTCAGAGGGGGCCGCCGACTGCGGCACGGGAACAGCCTCAGAGGGGGGCCGCCGACTGCGGCACGGGAACAGCCTCAGAGGGGGCCGCCGACTGCGGCACGGGAACAGCCTCAGAGGGGGCCGCCGACTGCGGCACGGGAACAGCCTCAGAGGGGGCCGCCGACTGCGGCACGGAACAGCCTCAGAGGGGGCCGCCGACTGCGGCACGGGAACAGCCTCAGAGGAGGCTTGGAGCGCCCGCTGAGGGGCCGTGGAGGCTTGGAGCGCCCGCTGAGGGGCCGTGGAGGCTTGGAGCGCCCGCTGAGGGGCCGTGGAGGCTTGGAGCGCCCGCTGAGCTTTATTTTAGAGAGCCTTTTACTTGTGTGCTCAGGGATATCAGGATGACTCTGAGCGGGCTCAGGGGTCCCAGGCGCTAGGCTAAACGGCCCGCTAATGGCCACAGGAGTCTCAGGCGCTAGGCTAAACGGCCCGCTAATGGCCACAGGAGTCTCTGGCGCTAGGCTAAACGGCCTGCTAATGGGCTCAGGAGTCTCTGGCGCTAGGCTAAACGGCCCGCTAATGGGCTCAGGAGTCTCTGGCGCTAGGCTAAACGGCCCGCTAATGGGCTCAGGAGTCTCTGGCGCTAGGCAAAACGGCCCGCTAATGGGCTCAGGCACTGGGGAAGCTGTCCCGCTAATGGGCACTGGGAAAGCTGGACCGCTAATGGGCACAGGCACTGGGGAAGCTGCCCCGCTAATGGGCTCAGGCACTGGGGAAGCTGCCCCGCTAATGGGCTCAGGCACTGGGGAAGCTGCCCCGCTAATGGGCACTGGGGAAGCTGCCCCGCTAATGGGCACTGGGGAAGCTGCCCCGCTAATGGGCACTGGGGAAGCTGCCCCGCTAATGGGCACTGGGGAAGCTGCCCCGCTAATGGGCACTGGGGAAGCTGCCCCGCTAATGGGCACAGGCACTGGGGAAGCTGGAGCTAGGGAAACAGGACCGCTAAGGGGGACTGGAGCTAGGGAAACAGGACCGCTAAGGGGGACTGGAGCTAGGGAAACAGGACCGCTAAGGGGGACTGGAGCTAGGGAAACAGGACCGCTAAGGGGGACTGGAGCTAGGGAAACTGGCCCTCTAATGGGGACTGGAGCTAGGGAAACTGGCCCTCTAATGGGCTCTGGAGCTAGGGAAACTGGCCCTCTAATGGGCTCTGGAGCTAGGGAAACTGGCCCTCTAATGGGCTCTGGAGCTAGGGAATCTGGCCCTCTACTGGGCACTGGAGCTAGGGAATCTGGCCCTCTACTGGGCACTGGAGCTAGGGAATCTGGCCCTCTACTGGGCACTGGAGCTAGGGAATCTGGCCCTCTACTGGGCACTGGAGCTAGGGAATCTGGCCCTCTACTGGGCACTGGAGCTAGGGAATCTGGCCCTCTACTGGGCACTGGAGCTAGGGAATCTGGCCCTCTACTGGGCACTGGAGCTAGGGAATCTGGCCCTCTACTGGGCACTGGAGCTAGGGAAACCGGCCCACTACTGGGCTCTGGAGCTAGGGAAACCGGCCCACTACTGGGCTCTGGAGCTAGGGAAACCGGCCCTCTACTGGGCTCTGGAGCTAGGGAAACCGGCCCGCTAAAGGGCTCTGGAGCTAGGGAAACCGGCCCGCTAAAGGGCTTGGGATGTGCTGGCTGACAGGGAACTGATGGAGGTGGAAGGAAAGGGAATAGATCCTCCCTCTCCCCATAAAAGAAGGTCCATAATTGAGACTCCTCAATATGGGGAGCACTGACTGTAGGGGGTGTAATAATGAGTTTCTTTAAGGATGGGGCTAGCTGTTGGTCATGGAGGTGACGGCCAAGGCCATAGGGGAAACTGACCTGAAGAAGAGTGGGATTGAAGCAGGCGTCAGGCTGACCCGCCGGAGAGGGAGTGGAGGCGTCAGGCTGACCCGCCGGAGAGGGAGTGGAGGCGTCAGGCTGACCCGCCGGAGAGGGAGTGGAGGCGTCAGGCTGACCCGCCGGAGAGGGAGTGGAGGCGTCAGGCTGACCCGCCGGAGAGGGAGTGGAGGCATCAGGCTGACCCGCCGGAGAGGGAATGGAGGCGTCAGGCTGACCCGCCGGAGATGGAGTGGATTTCCTCCCCCGGCTGCGCTTACGCCTGGAGGAGGCAGACGGCATGGGGGGACCAACAGCTGGTGAAGATGGTGGAACTGGACCGGAGGCGATTGACAGCAGGGTAGGGAGGAGATGAAGAGATGGTTTGGGTGGTGGAGGTCTGCTGAAGAGCTGGGCGCTGGCTGCTTGGTGGTTCCACTCCAACTCTTCAAACAGTTCAGATAGTACTGGGGGAGAAATGAGTGTGGAGTTTGAGAGGAGAATCTGTTTAAGTTGGCTGGTTGCACTCACCCTCTTCCAAGGCGGTGTAAGGTTGGATATTGAGTCCAGAGTATTGCCTAGATTGAGGAAAAAGTCCCTTAGGGTGTCCAGACTGGGCTCTGCTGGGTCCATTGTGGTTGGTTCCTATTGTCAGGGTTTAGTTGTGGTTTGGACCCAAATGCAGAGGCAGAGGCTGAGGACAAACTCTTGGGAAGTTTAATGGGGGCAAAAACAGTAACAAAGGCAGGAATGCAAAAATCCAACTAATAATCAAAGCAAACCAGAACTATGGAGACATCTGGGGGAAACCGAACACGAGGAGCCAGGGAGAGACGAGGAATGTGGACAACAGCACGGGAGGACAGCAAAGACAAGGAACCAACAAAGAGTGAGAGCAGAGGGAGAGCATATATAGGAGAGAGAGACAAAGGGAGGGCTAACGAGCAGACAAGGAACAGGTGTGAGAGGAGACAACGAGGGAGCCAAGGGGAAAGGAACATACACACACACACACACAAGAGGGCAAAAGGGGACAACAGGAAAACATGAGAACTAATATAAATCTAGAAATACAACAAAACTGGAATTAAACCAATAAATCTAGAAAACAAGGAGCAAAGTAAAGAACAGCAGAACTAAGACCATGACAATGACATGATTATAGGAATGGTCAGATCCGCCATGTTCGCCTCTCTGGCTGCAATGCGCCTCCCGACACAAAGGGAAACTCTTCTTCTTCTGCATGGTAATGTTGCAGGCTGCTTTCCTGCTCATGCTGCCACCATCTGGTGAATTCCAGTACTCAATTCAATTTAAATTCTATTCAGTTTATTTCTATAGCTCCAATTCACATCATGTCATCTCAGGTCACTTTATAGATCCAGATCATCCAGTCAGATTGATTCAAAGTTTTCTATCTAAGGAAAACCAGCTGATTGCATCGACTCATTGACTCTTCAGCAATCCCTCACACTAAGCATGCTTGTAGCGACAGTGGAGAGGAAAAACTCCCTTTTAACAGGAAGAAACCTCCAGCAGAACCAGGCTCAGTGTGAGCGGCCATCTGCTGAGGCCCACTGGGGTTCAAGGAGACAGAAGCAGACATAGAAAAAGAAGCATAGATACAAAAGGCAACTGTCAACCAGCTCCACAGGCGGCCCCGTCCAGGAAACACACAGCCAGGCAGACGAGCTCCGAGCCAGCTCCCATGTCAGAGGATGAAGAGAGCACATCCAGTTAGTCACAGTCAGAGAAACAGGACTACACTGGAAAACAGGCCAAGCTCCAACATCTAGAAACAAAGGTGTTGATGGCAGCAGCACAGCTGATATTTCTCTCCAGGATGACAGGATACTGCACATTTTACTCAGATCAGCTCAGAAGCGCGATCAGGGGCTCTTGGAGAAACATCGGGCTGTAGCCCCAGTAGCCCCCCCCTCTAGATCCACCACTGGTACGAAGTTTCATTTCTTTAAATTTTTTCTCTAATATTTTTATTGAATTTTCTCTTTTTTAACACAACAAAAATTACAAACTTAACTTTGTAGCATCTATTTATAAACACATTCACTCATTCATTCAAACCTGCACCTGTCTATTTCTAAAATATACAATGCCCTTTAGATGAAGGCAGAGACAAAAAACAACTCCCATCATTGAGCTCCTCTTTCAGTCTCTGCATCCTCATATTTGGCTCCCATAGACTCTCAAAGTTCCTCTGATTGCTCTTTGCGGTGCATGTTAGTTTTTCCAGTCTCAGTGAACTTACAACCTCTTTTCTCCCATGGAGGGGCTTCCATGTTTAACCTCTAGTGGGAACTTTACTTTAAGCAATTCAGACATCTAATAACATCCTTCAATACTTCTGGACTTTAGGACATTCCCACAAACAATGGAGAAGAGTTCCTTTTTCAGATAAACATTTAGTATCTGGAATATATCTGGACATATGATGAAGCCTAACTGGTGTTATATAAATAACTATTGCTGAATCTTTAGAGAAAATCATCATCAAGTTGAACACTGATAGAAAACCTTTCCCTTTTAAATCCCCAACGCACACTTCTTCTATTTTTGTTAAAGGTGGAATGTCAACTGTTCCTTTCAGTTTGGAATTCATATAGTTTTTCAATTGCATATGGGCGGCCATATTGTAGCAGCTGATGTTAGCTGGGCGGCCATATTGTAGCAGCTGAGATGCGGGACTTGAAGTCCTCCTCTTTCTGAAAGAGTAGCCTGAAACGGAGCCTTGCTTTTCTATTACTCCTAATAAATTGGTTAAACAAAGTGTCATAAAATGAGTCAGACAGTGGAAGTGTTTGAAAATAGTACAAAAATTGGGGCAGAATAATCATTTTTAATAAATGCATTCGTCCTATCATGGATATAGGCAAGTCTGACCATCGATTTAGCATTTCTCTGACTTTTTCCACAAGGGGATTCTAATTTACTGTGGTTATTTCATTGAGGGAGGGGGGGATCTTAATGCCTAAGTATGTAAAACCTTTTGTAGTTGTTTTGAATGGGGTAGTCACAATAGGACTTCTCCTTTCATCTTCATTAAGAAACATTAACTCTGATTTTGAGTTATTGATTTTAGATCCTGAAATTTCGCCGAATTCTTTTATTAGATTTAGTAAACTGGGAATACTGGTCTTCAAATTATCTATAAAAAATATGATGTCATCTGCAAACAAGGAAATGAGATGTTCTCTTCCTCCAATTCTAATACCTGATATTCCAGTATTTGCTCTAACTGCCATCGCCAGAGGTTCTATTGCCAATACAGAAAGCAGTGGTGACCGTGCAAATTAAAAGGTTTTGACATGTTATTATTGGTTAAAACTTGTGCTGTGGGATCAGTGTATAGTAGTCTTATCCATTTTAGAAAGGCTTCACCAGGGGGGGCGCTATTGAGCAACAGACCAAGATGGCGGCTTAGCTTGGATGCTCCGCACAACTTCGCACCAATAACTTTAAAAACTGTAAGTCAACAATCCAAACTGAACCGGAATTATGTCAAAGGGTGCTACAGTCAAAGACAGCGACTTTTTCACTCGAAAACGCGGTTCCCAGAGACCAAAAATCAGCACTTCACCGACCGAACAAAACGAAGAAGATACGACTAGCATGGTGGACCTGTCGGCGGTACTTGCTGAACTTAAGTCACTCCGCTCTGAGTTCGGATCCAAACTAGACAGCATAGATGACCGCCTGGGTAAGATGACCAGCTCTATCACTGCTCTGGAGAACAGTATGGCAGAAGTGAAGCGAAATGTAGCTGCTAACACAACCCGAATGGAAGAAGCCGAAAACCGAATAATGTCGGCTGAGGAACACTTGGAAAAAAATACCACAGAGTTAACTAACGCTATGAAACGGCTCGCCTACCTGGAAACTAAGACCGAGGACCTCGAAAATCGAAGCCGAAGGAATAACCTGCGGCTGTTTGGGCTCCGGGAGGGCGCCGAAGGCAACCAAACGCTACTGGATTATGTGCAGAGCATGCTGCCTCGCTGGCTGCAGCTGGACGCTGACAGAACCTTCACCTTAGAGAGAGCCCATCGAACCCTAGCATCGCCGAAACCAAACCAGAATAGAGCGGTTATCATTCGGTTTCTGAAGTTTCAAGACCGGGAGTTTGTTTTCCGCTCCGTTAAAACAACGCGACATCACGCATGAGGGAAGCAAGCTTTTCTTCGTCCAGGACCTCTCAGTCGAGACCATGCGGCAACGCTTCGGATTCAACGCCATAAAGAAAACGTTTATTGAGAAGGGAACTTTCCGTGGGTTTCAGCTTAACCCGTGCAAAATGAGAGTCCTCCATAACGGGAAGATACACTTGTTTTCCTCACCTGAGGAAGCGGAGGACTTCCACAGAAAACTTGCCCGAGGGACCCAATGAAGCAAATGGTATGAATGTGAGGTCTGTTTATTTCTCTCACCATGGAAACCGGTTAATGGCGCTTGTTTAAAAAATATGG